>NC_055694.1:32031838-32259286 GCF_017639745.1 Melanotaenia boesemani | reverse complement strand
GGGGACAATAAAGAAATTGAATTGAATTGAATTGAATTGAATTGAATTGAATTCAATTGAATTGAATTGGGGCCCAAAATCTCTAGCAGCGCCCCTGAGTAGGCTACCTCAATGCACATTGTACTCATTAGTTTTGTGTCTTGTTTGTACATCAGCAGTGTCTGACTGTAACCTGCAGTGAAACCTTCTTCCTTAGTTGTTTCGTGGTAGTTGGCACTTCACTGCATTGCCCCCATCTTGTGGTGGGGACATGGCAGTGCAGTCACCAACACTTACAGAAATCAACAGGCTTCTCTACGGAGACCTCTAGGGCAGAGGTCCTTAACCTTGGTCCCTAAGGCCCAGGGTCTTCAATGTCTCCCTGCTATGACACACCTGATTCAAATCAATGGCTCATTAGCAGCTTGTGGAGAGCTTGTCAGGAGTCTCTTTGGCCATAAAAAGGCTTAAACATCAACTATAAGCATCATCTGACCGCTGTAACGTGTCATTCATCTTTCTTTCTGAGGAAACACAAAAGAAAAAAGTCTCCCTGCACCCCCCAGGGGTCTTCGTACTTCTCTCTGTAGTGAAAAGCTTTGATATTTTACAGAAGAAAATAAGTTACTTACACTTACAGATGTAGGAAACCTCCAGGTACTTGTAGGTGGCTGAACACAGGTCATTAAACACTGAGTCAGCTGCTTTGACCGAACAGCTGCTTCTGTCGTTACAGCTGTGGATGCAACACAAGCTTTAACATGAAGCTGAAGAATGTGGGAGTTAACAAATAAAAGACTAGAATAAACCAACATTCGTACCTGTCAGCAACTTCAGTAGCAGCATAGTGGCATTGGACATTTTGAACCTCACCAGTGGGAGGCCCATAAATGCATGTTGACTGGTCACTACGTCCATAAAAAGCCCCTAAGACAGAAATAAGCTGCCCATCATCTGAAAGAGAAAAGTTCAAAACAAACTTTAATGAGGAATGCAAAGAAAACACAAAGATGTTTAATTAATAGAAACAAGAAGGATATTAAATTAAATCTGTGATCTTACCACACTGGAGGTATGCCAGAGATTCCTGACAGGTCACACTGTGGACTGTGGAAGGAACAAATGATCAGAAATGACTCATTTCTGTACATGTGTGATGACTTCATGTTCACTGATGCAACAGACCTGCTGGGAAGCAGCTGTAGGTGGTGTCCAGGTACTTGTAGGTGCTAGAGCAGGGATCAGAAGTACGAACCACGTTCATATTTATTTCACACACCTCTTTGCCATTACATCTGCAGAGACACAAAAAAGAGCATGTTTCTAGATTTAGTTATCAAATCTGATTCTGTTTGAGATCAGAATAATTAGAGTTTCACAACCAAACTGACTGGACCCGGCTTTTTAATTAGTCTCAACTTTTGTGAAATGTAAGCATTTCAGCTGCTTATATGTTACCTTCAGCATCTATTTCAACTGTTCATCACTGCTTTGCATCACATTTATCACCATTTATAAATGTTTTTGTGTTTTAGGTTTAACCCGTTAAAGGTAAATTAAAGAACGTCTGAAGTGTAAAACTACCCTACTCACAAAAGGTTACGGAAAGGAATCTTTGCTTGATGTCAGAATGAACCTAAAACGCAGGACGACCTTTATAACTGGACTTAATTAGACTTTCTTTAAACATTTAAAAACACATGTACAGCTTTTGAATGTCGAAGTATTTTTGCAGAACCTGCTGTTCTCAATAAAATACAAGAAAAGAAAAAGAAAAAAGAGTCTGAACCATGAAGCACTAAATGTTCTGCTTCAATGACAAACAGTCCTCTTCATCATTCATCCTTGTCCTCTCTGCACTGCGGCTGCCTCCTCTTCCTCTCAGTGAGAGAATGGATAATAAAAAGTGAGTACAAGGAGTGAACAGTAACAAATATAAACTTTCTTCGAGCCTGAATTAGAGCAAAATCCCTGCAATTTTGAAATCATGGTCAGATTTATATTTTAACTCTCAAAAAATTAAATGTCAGAGTAAAAGAAGACCTTTGGTCACCCTGAATTACTGTCACACAAGAAAGACGACAGGAATTATGATTTAAGCAAGTGGATTTGTAAAATCCACTTTGCAGATTGTTAATTGCAATGTCCTTTAAAAATATTGACCTATGGCTGCATATTTGTAGAAGAGATTACTACTAATGTTATGTAAGGCTACTAATCTGATGTTAGCATTACGCATATTAGTTTAAAGATAGTTTCAAGAAACCATGTCATATTTAGGGATCAGTGAGTGTATTTAGGCACAACACATCAACTCAGGTAATCAAGATTTTCATGTTGGAGCTGAGCTATAAAGATGCTCAAAGAGCACCTCAGTATCCATTCAGTTAGCGCTGACTAATTTAGTGCAACATGAGCCAGTTTTTTTCATACAGGAGGCTACCACCACAACCAGATAGTAAACCAGAACTGATCCCCCAACCACCACATCAAGCTTAACACACTGCACCCCAAAGCAACCAACACACATTTCTATGGACCTTTTTGAACTTGATGCAAATATTTCCACTTTGTGATCCAGATTATTAATGTAAATGTGTTTTATTTCTCATATGTTTCGAATGGGAACACATTGTTCCCCCCATGTAGAAAGTACAGCTCTACCTTCATTGAACATAAGATCAAAAAGTGCAGTCTCTTTCCTGTAACCTTTAAGGTTAAGCATACAGCACAGCTTTTATATGTGTGGGTCCTCATGATACTGTATCTTTGCCAACAACTGGTTCAAACTAGGCTCTGAAACTCTCACTCTTTGTCACTTATATTGGACAAAAGACAAACTTGAAACAACTATTCTTTTTTTAAACTTACAAAATAAATGTTTATATGTGTTATTGTTGGTCATTAGCTAATTAAACTGATAATCTGGCGCTTTTATATTGCAGCCACACAACAAGATTCAATTACATTTAAAAAAAAAAAAATTAATTTAGTCTAATGAATTCTACTTAAAGGAGTCAGGTGAAGAGGAAAAATGAATGTCACTGTCATGGTGTTTATTAAGTTTGTCCACCAGGGGGCAGCAGGGCTCAAAGCTCCACTGCCTCTGCAGTCAAAAGGCTGGTGGAGAATAAACTGCACTTTTTCAGTTGCAGAAGCAGGCTGAAAAGATGGGTGTAGAGTAATAAATATATTTTCTATTACTCATTATTTAAAAGGACTTTCCACATGCAGATGTCTATTTAAGCCTTTATTAATGCTTCTGAGTGGAGTGTGACTGTTTAAAGCATCACCAGCAGTTTCTGTTTGTGGTGATTTTAGGTCGTGGTCCTGTGACCCATGTGGCCGACCAAATTCTGATTGGAATTTAGTCAAGATTAAAAAGACTGGACTGAGGAGAAACTGTACATCAGTGATGACAGTATGAATGATTTGCTTTTTAGGATCAGTTTTTAATTGTTAAAGTGCCACAGTAATGGTCAAAATGAAGCTGTAAAAACTGAAATCTGGTCAGATGGATGGACATTTATCCAAACATTTGTTGTGATCTGACGTACAACACCCAGGATGGCGCTTTGGCATTTATCTACATCTCTCTCTCTCTCTCTCTCTCTCTCTCTCTCTCTCTCTCTCTCTCTCTCTCTCTCTCTCTCTCTGTGTGTGTGTGTGTGTGCTGCTATGCATCAGTGGAGTTGGTGAGACAATCACTTCAACTTGGCCAGTTCAAGCTTTAATCTGTGAACCAAATATGTAATGCTCTTGACTTGTGCTCCAAAGCAAAGAACACATTTTTTTATGGAATACTTAGAAAAACAAGGAATCACAAACAGAAAACACTGACTCACTGCTGCACCCATTCAGCCTGAAGAAGTGAGAAACTTAGTATTTATCCAGAAACTTTCAGGTAAAGCCCACATTGGAAATGAAAATAAAATGATCAAATTGTTCCAGGCTTAGGACTGCAGAGAGGCACCGGACTGTTTGCAGTTTTTATTGATCCTATAGGCAAAAAAAAAAAAAAAAAAAAAAAAGATATTAATGGCATCCAGTAGAAAAAAAATAGACCCTAAGATAAGTCTTTATGCTGATTACAAAAGACCAGTGGCAGTTTTTTATATGGGAGACATGGGCAGCAGCGGCAGCACGGCATGAACAAACGAAAAAAAAAAAAACTTTGAGTAGCCCATGTGGGAAGCGCTGCTTGTAGTGCAGAGCGCCTCATCTGTAGAGTTGTGTAAAATACAACAAAAGAAATGGCGTCCTCTAGTAGACAGGTCAGGCTGGTGCGATCAAACTGAGTAAACCAAGTCAAGATTTGCGAGAGGGGTGCAGCATTCACCGTCAGCTGCTGGGCGGGTCACAGGTAACCTGCGACAGGTTGGATGTAGGAATATACTGTACTTTCAGTCTAACAGCCATCTCCAACTCAAATGGCTCCCAAATAAAGCAGCTTGAATTCATCAGGTCAAACTATAAAATCCATAAATAATACACACATTTGTAAGTAATGTGTGGTAATGGTTTAGCACTTTGCTCTGTTGATTTGATGCTGCAATGTGTTATCAGAGTATGCTAGCAAAGTGTTGGCTATTTATTCTAGCGTGCACATGACAATGAAAAGGACAAAACTATCAGGTGCCCACTTTAGAAAGAAGAGAAAAGAGCAACAGGAGAAACAAGAGAGGGAAAAAGGAATGATATTATAAACATCTGTCATGCAAATTCCACAAGTTACCTTCCGATGCACAGAAATGTCGGAATTAAGTGAGGCCTACTGGCATCCATTACCTATATTTTCTACTTTTAGTTAATAAAGAGTAAATTTATACATGTATTTTACATTAGCTAATGCTTTTTCCACCCTTAGTTTTAGTTAGTTAACACGTAATATACACTGGTTAATTCCAATCAGGTCTTTATAAAATTGACATGACATAATGATGTGCCTGCTGTCACATTATTACTGATGTATAAACAGAACATTACAGGCAGTTACACTTTGTGTTGGATCTTTAACGTGTAAGTGGCATGATGATGCATCAAACAAACACTGCTAGTGTGTCCTTTTACTGTTATAGTTGTGTAAATAAGTATGTTCTCTATTCATATTAAGAAGCAAAATAAAAGTTGTGGAAGCTCTCAGAAAGTTCAATGAGACAATGAATCTTGCAGAAGAGACATCGTTCCATGATTTCAAGAAAATGAAAACATTCAGAGATTGTCTTGATTCACGGTTTGATGTTCCTTTCTTTATTGTCATGTTCTTGCTTTAGGTTCTTTTTTGGTATTTAGGGTTTAGGTTTTGGTGTTTAGTTCTGTTTTGCTTTTTAGTTTCTGCTCATTAGTTCACCTGGTCTGATTAGCTCATTCACCTCACCTGCACCTTGTTAATCCTTCAGCGTATTTAAGCCATTGGTTTTCCGTTCCTCCTTGCCAGTCCATTGCTTCTGTTTGTTGCCGTTTCTGTGAGATGTTGTCTCCAGTGTGTTTTTGTTATGCGGAGTGTAGTTTAACTTTCAAAAAAAGAAAAATACAAATCATACTTAAATCCCACCAAAACCTTTTTTGCCAGAATAATTGTAAAGACTAACAAACCAAGACTGATGCACACACATCAGGACACCAGCCCACCACCAACAGTGAGGGACTTTCCAGATGGCTCTGTATGGATATAGGAGGCTATGGCTCTGGTGCAGCAGCTTTAGCCACAGCCAACATTTGGCCTTTATGCTGACAATGTCCTGAGGACTCTGGTCAACTCAGACAAGGAAACCAAGTCAACACAGATCAATTTTTTGTGACACAAACACCATAGCATCAAACAGGCTGAACGAGGTTATCAAAAAATTAAATAAATGGTGATGACCAAAAAAACACCAAAACAGCAGAGAAAATTTCTGGTATGTGGGCAAAATGAAGAAAAGTTCATTCATTCATTATCTTGACCGCTTATTCCATTACGGGTCGCGGGTGAGCTGGAGCCTATCTCAGCAGAACCCGGAGAGAACCCACGCATACACGGGGAGAACATGCAAACTCCACACAGAAAGGCCACCACCCCCCAGCTTCGAACCTCCCCCCAGCAGAGGCTCAAACCGGCGACCTTCTTGCTGTGAGGCTGTGGTGCTAACCACCACACCACCGTGCAGCCCTTGAAGAGAAGTTGTTGGATTATATCGTCCATCACTGTAACACATCTGCAAAGAGCATAACTGGAAACACAGCAGCCCTTGTTGGGCATGGGGACAAATGTCGTGCTATAAGCATGAATGGGAGCGACACAGACCTTTAAATACTGCGGGTTCAGGACTTGGAGACAACCCAGGAGGAAGAAACAACCAGACTTACAGTCTGTTCCATGCAGCTTATGTAGCAAAATGCAGCTGTGACCTGCTAATAAAGAGCCCAGACACCAGTGTCTTTGTGCTGGTTCTTGGGTGCTGCAGCAAAATTGATGGTCACCTGTACTTTCACACTGTCAAGGGCAGAAATCCACATATAACTGACATTTACAGGCTTTATGTTCATCTTGGAGAAGACAAATGTGATGCCCTTGTTGGTCAGCATACAGTCTCTGGATGCAACACTGAGTGCTATGCATGAGGTGGAGAAAACCAAAGCTTATAAAAAGCTCATTTCCCAGGAACAATACATCACCCTGTTTAGAGCGCTAGGGACAAATTTATCTCCATCACCAGAGTTCTGCAAGGCAGTGGAAGCTTTCACAGTGATCTGTATGATCAGGACTGTATGGATGCTAACAAGGCAAGAGATAAACTGTTCCACTCAGGAAAGCGACACCTACCTCCATAGACTCCTTGAACAAGCACATCCAGCGTGTTATCAGGCTGCATTCCACAGCAGGAGCCTGGAGTGTAAGCCTCACATTCCTGCCCCTGAAAATCATGGCTGGAAGATGGCAGGAGATTTCTTAAAAGTGGAATGCTCCCTGAGCTCCAGAGGCAAAACTGGAACTGGTGCACTGCTCCTGTAAAAAAACATAAGGGGAGATGCATCTGCAAACTGCATGAGCTGCCATGCACAAACTGTAGCAATAGATCATTTATAGATGAACAGGGGTTTTCAGGGCCAGCATGAGATGTTCATCCTTCTCATCAACTAGTGTGTCCAAGAACACATGATGAAGAAAACAAGATGATGCTTATTATTATTATTATTATTATTATTATTCATAACTTAATTTGTTCTTGTGAATATGTTCTTTAGCCGTTAATAGCAGAGATATAAACAATTAACTGATGGAAAAAATGTAATGAAGTATTAATAAATTTAAATTTTAGATTATTGATATGCCACTAAGCTGGTTAGAGTACAACTTATGCTAAAACAACAAGGTCCATCACTTATTAGCCTAGCTACTAAAATATACAAAATACAGAGAAGTATGTAATAAATTTAGTGTTTTAATTATGCTTAACAAAATTTAAATTTGCTGACTGAGTTATGCCACTGAGGAGCATGTTTTTAGATCACCTAATTTCCTTCCATTCTCTCTCTCTGTAGCTTGTGAAGCATTACGGTCGCACCAATAAAATACACTAAATAAACTAACTAGTGATGATAGATAGATCCAGTACTTGTATACGTGTACTGTAGTACAAGCAGTCACTTGAGTTAATGCAAATGTTCTTATTTAGAAATCTTTATTTAACCTGATAAATCAGGTGAGAAATTCTCATCTACAACGACAACATGGCAAGAGACAACACACCAAAAGAAAACAATGAAAGACATAAATACACACCACATACACTAAACTTTATCATGCCAATTTAAAACAGGTACACAAACAGCTACACATTTGTAAAAGATTAGAGTGGTATAAAAAATCTGAGCCTTAGATATAATTATTTTAATTAATACATGTTTTTGTCTTTAAACTTTGCATCGTAGTTATTTTTTAAAAAGATAGAGCTAAGCTGTCTTATATACTGTATGTTCTTATATATGTACATAACTTATGAACACTTTGGTTACAGTTTAAACTGAGTTAACACCCTTGTTTTTATTGAGTGTTGTTTATCAATACTCTGACAATATTTAATTTTTGATGGTCTATGAATCACATGCATGTGGTGTCTGACAGCAAGCCGGGCCTGATGTTTGAGTGTTTGCTTTCGCCTTTTCACCAATCTAAACAATCTTTTATGGTACTTTTATGCACTGACATGATATAGCGCGATTACAGGAAGATGACATCACATACAGCACCTACCAGCACATAACTGAGGTCAGTAGAGCCATGGATTGATGTTCGGTTTGCGGTACAGCTGTCAGTTAATAAATAAGAAATAAACCAAAGAATTTCTGCACAAAGTGTCAGAAACTGTCTCAGTGAAGCTCATCTGTATGCTCGTCATCTTCATTTGGGTCTCGACCTGACTACAGTTCGTTGTGGTAACCAACTTGAGTGGACAAATGCTCACTGGCACTTTGTAGAGGTGATCTCTTCCTGGATGAATCCTGGTTTTTTCATTGTACAGGTCAGATGGTGCTCAAGGCAGCGCTGTGTGGGTGAGCAGTTTGATGATGTCAGCGTTGTGAATCGAGCGGCCCATGGTGGTGGTGGAGTTATGGTATGGGCAGGCAGCATGTTATGGATGATCACCTCATGTTTAGCATGTTAATGCATGGCCCCCATGTTGCAAAGATCAGTCCTAAATTCCTGGAAGCTGAAAACATCTCAGTTGTGGTATGGACAGCATACTCACCAGACATATCCACTGAGCATGTTTGGGGTGCCCTGGATTGGCGTTTATGACAGCATGTTTCTGTTCCTGCCAATATCCAGCAGCTTCAAACAGCCACTGAGGAGGAGTGGACCAACATACCACAGAATCAACAATCAGATCAGCTCTGTGTGAAGGAGATGTGTTGCACTGCGTGAGGCAAATGGTGTCACAAAAAATCCTTTTGTTGTTGTTGGAGCTTGAAACTGCATGAAATGGTTTGGTCCTGTCTTAGCATCAGTTACCTCGTCAGCAGCAGTTTGCATGAACCGGAGCCGTTTATTCAACCTGTCGGTCCCTAAAAATGCAGCGACGCAAGAAAGGAAAATCTGGTTATGAAAAAGGGACAGAGAGAAAGGAGATGCAGTGGGTGGATCTGAAAACGGTGATGGTTTACAAAATTCCTTTAGTCCATTCAGTTAAACCTACAACAGAGACCTGAGCTGAAACTTAGACCTGAAGGGGGGTGCGGTTCTTCCAGGAAAGTGTTAATAGTGCTAATTTACATGAGAACACGTAGTTGATGATGTGTTGATCATCTCATTAGAGGAATTCAGCCTTATGAGAGTTTTTTTTAGCTCTGGGAGTTTTTAGTGTTAACCAACATTAATAAGTGCTAGTAAATTTTTAACTAGATATTTATATTAAATTAATTGTCCTTGCCTCTTTATCATATGAAAACAGATGAGCCAGGAGCAGCTCCGTCTTCTCAAAACCTTTTCCATCCCTGCAGTAAAGAAGGTGAAAAACGTTGTGTTCAGGGACATACCAGTGCGAATTTCTCTATTCTGACCATTCAAAAAATTTTAAATGAAACACATAATTTTTTCTACATAATTAAACAAAAGAACAGCCTGTAACTGTTTGTACTGGATGCTGGACAGTTGATTGGGAACATTGACTAGCCTCCAGCAGCCTGAATAAAAGTGACTATATTAAAATTTATTATTTCCAGGTTCGTGAGAACATAAAGGGAGGTGTTGGAGTGTCTTTAGAGGTGAGACTGAGAGGTTTGTGTATATGTGTGTGTATGTGTGTGTGTGTGTTCATTTGTAATTCAACACTTGTACGTGTGTACAGTAGCTCCAGTTATTGACAGTAATCAGATGAATAACAGATGGTTATTTTTCAGAAAGGTAGAGCTGTCAGTGTGTTCATAACTGATGAACACTTTGTTTACAGTTTAAACTGAGTTAACACCCTTGTTTTTATTGAGTGTTGTTCATCAATACTCTGACAATATTTAATGTTTGATGGTCTATGAATCACATACATGCTTAAAAAAGCAAATTGGTGCTTTATAAAGACGGAGTTCCCTTTTCCAAGTCATCCTGTTACCAGCTGCTGATTCTTCCACATCGAACAGTCACAACAAGGTAAAAGTTTCACTTCTTGGTTTTTAGCATTAAACTTTAAAATTCAGCTTTTGATCACATTTTATAAATGTATTGATTATAAATTTAGAGACAGTTCCTTACAGAAGTTAATTGTAAAACATAATTTTCATCAACATATTTGATTTAGATTTTCTTTCTGTAAACAATAAATAAACTTTAATTTTTCCACAGATGGCATCGTGTCTTCTTTTCACTCTGCTCTTCTGCAGCATGTTTATTGGAGCAAATGTAAGTCAGGTTTGCATATACTCATGTCTCTTTTTATTCCATTAGAGTTATACAGTTATAGTAAAATTACTATTTAAATTTTAGGCTTTTTCTGGGATGTTTGTAATAACGAGCAGGATGTGTGTTTAAAAAGAATAATTGAACTAATAACATAAATTAATTCAGTAATGAAAGAAATAAGCTTGTACATTCTTTTACTGATAAATTGTTCTTTATATCCACAGACTCAGTGTGCTTCACAAGGTTAGTGTTTGTTTGTATTTACGTTGGAGAAGGTTGAAAATAAGGACACAGAAATTGTGTGACGTTGGACATTTTTAACAAAAAAATAAAAGTGAGACAAATATAAATTAATTGATAACTAGAACCGATCACTGAGACACTCATTTAGTTGCTTTGAGAGCTGCTGCAGAGGTTTAATGTTTTGCTTATACACGCCGTTTCCATTGTTTTATTAGTTTAGGTCGTTTGTGACAAACAGGAGTTTCTCTGTTGTGGCTGCTGATGCTTCTTCATCATGTGCCTCGCTCTCCTGTGGTGTACCACAGGGCTCCATTCTTGGTCCTTTCCTGTTTTCTTTACACATGCTGTCGTTAGGGTCAGTCATAGCGAAACGTAATCTTTTCACTGTTATGCTGATATTTACCAGCCGTTTAAGCCCATTGAAAGTATGACATCTAGCTCTCTGCTAAGCTGCTTTAGTGAGATAAAGCTATGGCTTTCTTACATGTGAACAATGAGAAGACAATGTATTTTGTTTTCTACTCCTAGCCTACCTAGTGTGATGTCAAATTTTGGTTTTCTGGCCTCATGTTTTAAACAGCCAGTGATAAATCTGGGACTTACTTTAGACAGCTGAATGAAATCTGACATACAGACTGATTTTGTGGTCAGAGCAAGCTTCTTTCAGCTCTGTCTCCTGGCTGAAGTTAAACATTTTCATTAAGGCTTTCAGCATTTTAAGACTTTATGTCACAGTGAGTCAGACCTCCCTTTCTAGCCTTCAGTTTGTCTTAAACCCTGCAGCCCATCTTACCCAACACATGCAGCCATGACCACATCATCCCAGCGTTTTTATCTCTTCACTGGCTCCCAGTTCATTTTAGAATCCACTTAAAAATGGTAATATTTGTTCTTCACGTTATAAAAGGCCTTGCCCCATCTTATCTCTCAGAAAGCTCTTAAATCAACGCGTCTTCCCAGGTCTTGGTATAAACAGTGGGGTGATCGCTCTTTTGCTGACGTTGCTCCCAAGATGGGGAACAAATTATCCCCAAGCTTGTGTAGCGTTGTAGAACCAGTACTTTTTAAAACTGAACAAAACATATTTATTCAAATTTGTTTTAATACTTAATAGTACTGTGATGCTGACATTTTTACCAGCTGTTTATTTGTATTTACTTGCTTTCATATGTCTTAAACTATGTTTTTGTTTTATTTTCTTGTTTTTTCTTCACTGTTAAGAATTTTTTTCAGACAAGAATTGAGTTGTTTTACAAATTTTTGTGGTATTATTTAGATTGAGGTTTCAGTGAGGAAATATTAATGGATAAAGCTTATTTTTTATTGCCCCTCTAATTTTCTAATTGTTTTGCAGCTTGCTCTTACACCTGCCCTACTGGTTGGACTCAGCATGAATGTTACTGTTACCAGTTTCAGGGCGTTGAAAGAGACTGGGCTTCTGCTGAGGTACGACAGCTTCACCTTCGTAGTTTTGTAAAGAACAGATTCACAACTTTTAACTTCATCAGTACTAAACAGTTGCATCATTGCTATCCACTAACATTCAAACACAGTTTAGATGTCCTGACATAAAGCTGCTTTACTTTTCTCATGTTGCTTTTAGATCATATTTCTTATACTGGGGAGAGAAGACCAGCTGATGTTTATACTGGTATAAACGGTGCACATTAGTGCTGCTAAGGTGATGACTTAGTTGTTTTCATCCTGTCTTCCTCCTCAGCGTTTCTGCATTCAACTCAAAGGGAATCTGGCTTCCATCAAAAATACAGCTACGTACACCTTCCTGACCAATTTCATCTTCAGTGCAACAGGAAGCCACAGAGTAACTTGGGCTGGAGGCAATGACGCTGTAAAGGTGAGAGTTTAACTAACAAGGTAAGCTGAATCAGGTATTCCTTGCCTCATGCTGATTATACACATCTTAGGACTTCTTCAACAAAAGTGAGATTAATCCCAAACACTAACAAACTAATAAAAGTGGACCGGGGCCGGCACATCTGCCGGCGCTGCACCATGGTATCTTCAGCTATAAACCTTTTTCATCATTTTCAATTCTGAATCATTAAAACAATAATCTTAACAAGACAGTAATAGTCATTAGTGGTTCTATTTCTGTTGTACAATATCAGATTCCAAGAACTTGGGCCCTTCAAATCTCTGATTTATCTTTTCCCATGAGTTTGTTTTTCCTCTATTTTGAGCGAGTCAGAGACATCATCATATAGTCAGTCATCCAGAGTCAGTTACAGGCACCACAGGAAAATAACAGCAGGCAACTACTCTTACTACACTCTACATGATCAATATGACCGTTCTTTGATCAATAAAATATAATCTTTAGTTAAATTTGGTGGTAAAAGAAATGTTCTTTCCAGTTTGTTTTAAATAGACGTTAGCTTGGCTCCTCTATTGTCTAATCTCCTGTTTCTTAAACTGAGAGTGCTCTTACTGTTGTTCTGAGGTGGATTCAGTGTTGCCAGTACGGATCAGTCGTAATAAATTATTAGTGATTTCAACTGCTCACAACAAAAACTAAGAATGAAATGAAGTGAAAGATCTGGGCACTGTCTGCACTGGTTAAAAATATGTAAATTAATATTTAAATCTCTGGCAGGAGGGTGTGTGGATGTGGACCGATGGGTCAGAATATACCTTCAGTGGCTGGAACGCTGGGGAACCAAACAACGTGAATGGGGGTGAAAGCTGTATGGAGATGAACCATGGAGGTACAGATTAATAATTGTCCTGTAGATGACTGTGTCAAACGTATAGAGTATCAAATGTTTATTGCTATATTTTTATTCTCTCTTTACAGGACCATTAAAGGCCAACGATGAGAAATGCACCAAAACAAGTCCTTTTGTTTGTCAGAAAAAGGCAACCATGATCATTTACGCTTAATGCAGTGATGTCACATCCTCTCTGGTGATGTCATTTCCACCAGAGATGCCAAACGTCACTGACATGTCTTCTACAAGATATTTTGACAAATCTGATTTATTATCAATTCTAACCAATATTACAAATAAAGGCATGTTAAAATGTTCACTTGTTTATATATTTTTTTATTTCTAAAATAATTAATATTTCAGATTTTAAGATTAGAATATTTAATAAAATTAGACATGTATTTAAAAGTCACTGAAAAAAATTATAACAAGATTTGTGCAAATAAATCTCACGTTAATGACAAGAACCATTTATAATGTTATTATTAACTTATTTATTATTAGATAACATTAAATTATTGTACTGTTATTTATATTATGCTTTTATTATTGTACCTGATACATGCAGTCTCTCATACAAGCGGCAAGTGGTAGAAAATGGATGGATGGATATTCTGAAGAGTTGGTTTTAAGGCATTCAAACTATTTCACTTTCTAAAATAAAATGGAGAAAAAGGAATAATTACTGTGATGCGATGCTGGAGTGGCCAGAAAGAAATTTAAGTTTGTAGAATAATGAAGAAGGGCAGCGCTTGTTAGCACCTTCTTAAAGGATTCCAGCTGGAAGCGATAAACATATGCTTCAGCTATAAAAACATGATAGTAGAAAAACTTTAAATTCCTTTTGAACGATTAATTTAACTTAACCGCTATTGTTGTTTACCTTGCATACGTTCTAGGTAATGACGTATGAGGGTTGAAGCGGTCTGTGCTACATAGCAGAATATTGGCTCAATATTTTCTGTTCCGTGTTTTTATTTTATGGGAGACTGAGCTCACTGACAAGGAAAACAATGATGAAGAAATCACTGAAAACACGTTTATAGGTGAGCACGATCGGACGGGTGAAGATAACAGAATCAGTTAAATATTGTTTTTCTCTGTGTTTTCGGCGCCAGCCTGAACTGCAGTCCAGCATCTTGTTGTTCTGTTGTTGCTTTCAGCCTTCGTTTTTTGCCGCCAGCCCTGTTAACATCTGAGATCAATAAATTGACTCAAAGGAGGAGAGAAGTGTGACATACATAAACATAGGCCTTTAGGAATTTTAGGAAGTTTATCCCATTCAGCTTTCCTCTTCGTATTGCTGAGAAAACGGCAAAGACTCCTGTTGCTGTTTTTATGTCCTTAACTGGAAACTGAAACCAGTGCTGCATCGTTTCTGTTGATCCGCGGTTTAAGAAGAAAAACTTGCCACAAACAAGTTGCATTTGCCATCACCTCCACGTATTCTAGTCTAGTGAGCAACCCGGATACATCGTCTCCCAGAATGCTTTGCAAAAGTAAAATAACGCAGACCTCCACAGATCAGAAACATAATCTAAACAACAGATTTTAGAAGAAGAGGGCAATAACTACGTGTTTTGGCCATGACTTTTGCTACCATTGATGACACAGAGGTCTGGACCTCAGTATTTTTCCGCTGTGTATGTAAAAATATGAATAAAATACATGCTTTAGAGCTACATGGTTATCCAAGAAGACTAATTAGCAGTGATGTGTGGATCTGAAATATCGAAGTTACAATGGTACTGTTTAAATCAACGAAACAAATACAACATAATGGGCTAGATAAATAGATAAAACAACCAGTGTAACTAATTAGCATTTAGCCAACACAAACAAAATCCTGCCTTACTGTACTGACTCCCAAACAAAACACAACCAGAAGCAGCACTGCTAAATAATGAAAGAAGCCTGGAAAAGGTTTACAGTCCTGACTGGCCCAATCTACAACAAACAATTACAAGGCAAAGAAAACCCAAACGTCTGAAGGGCTCAACACTATACCAAAGCAGTCAGACACAATTCAACAGAGTCTCAACAAGCGCTGGGTAACCATGGTAACTTATGCACCAGAACTAGCCTCCTTGGAGGCAGGCTAATATTCAAGCTTAGCTTAGCTTAGTTGCATCTCAAAGGTCTGCTACAGACTCCCTGAAGAAAGTTCCACCTGGTAGAATGCTGCGCTCCCGCCACTCATTCCTGTACAAAAGTAAAAAAAACAAAAAAACAAACAAAAAGAAAACACTTATCATATCACTGCTTTGACTGTCTTGGATAATGAATAAATCTATCAGTGCCAATGTAACTAAAGAAACACAACTATACAAGTACTGAACATGAAATTAAATGAAAAAGAACATAGTATTCATTAAAATTAATTAATACCTTATTAACCCCCCTCCCAAAGTTCATGAACACCCACAGGCCAAGGGTATTTAAAGAGCGAGATAGAGAAAGAGAAAGAGAAAGATAATCTAAAGAGATAGACAGAGAAAGATATAGATAGATAGAGACAGAGTTCCTTTTTGTTATCATGGCTTGGCCTTTTATTAATGCCCCTGCAGAGGGCGCACGCTTAATTCAAAGGGCATTCAGGCCACCAGCCCCACAGGTTTTCAGGGTAAAGACACCCAAGAGCCAGTACATACAGAGACAATTCAGCCAGCTTTATGTAAAGAGATTTATAACACAAGAGCAGACCATAAAGAAAATGAGGACAGTGAAATCAACAACTGACAGCAGTGATGTGCGGTCAGAAGAGGCATCATGACAATAAGGAAAAAGTATAAAAAACGAGTATTAATATTTTCCACTGATCTGTGTTAAAAAAGCATTTTCAGAAACTGGGTTGAATGACGTGTGCCCGTTTCTGTTCCTCAGCATATCACCAATATGAACTTTACAAAAATATTTGTTATACAACATGACTCACTACAGTTTGTGTAATGTCTTTAATGTATGTGTGAGAGAATTATTCCTCCATATCATACAATAAAGTGCAGAGAAAAGTCATCAAATGAGACAGGCAGCGCTCTACCTCACCTCAAGGGGACATAGTTGCATGCTGTTGGATAAATAGTGAAATAAGATGCTCTTCTCGGATCTTACTATTGTAAATCTGACTCCAGAGGGCATTCCAGAGGAGTCAGTGCCTCACCAGCCATGACCCTCACAACAAGTCACTGATGTCCATCAGCATTCTTTGTTCAGCTGCTGAGAAAATGACAGCACTCGGCTTGCTCTTTTTTTCTGCAGCTCCTCTTTTCCACCATCCACTCGTCAGGGCTTCCTACGTTCCTCAGGACCTCCCACATAGCCAGGCTATGTAAGCCTCGCTTGAATTAGCCTCAAGTAGAGGCAGCTGAAATGTGTTGGAAAGGCTTGAGCCTTAATTCAGCGATGGTGTTAATTTCGAGTGAGGCTTTCCCGACACAGCTTGGCTTTCTTTAGCTACGTTCATGGAATTTCCCCCAGAACACAACTTCCCCTGAATGAAGGATGCATCGCCCTTTGATCTGTTGAGGGAGGCCTCAACAGCAGCGATTGGTTCAGAGGGCAGCAAACCAGGAAGCAGGTGAAGAAGGTGTGGAGGAGTGCAGCCAATCCCAGCCAGACAATGACACGTTTTGGTGAGGAGTATGTATAAACTATTAACTTGTTGGAGAACAACTCACAAAAACCAGTATTGATTAGAATAGGAATGGATATAAATGTTTAACAGAAAGAGGTAAAATACTACACACAAAGGCCTGAAGGGATGGAAAAACATGAACTTGCACCAGCTGTATAGAGGTGAGGTAAACAAAAGCAGAATCTTTTTTTTTTTTTTTTTATTTGTTTGCTTTTATAAATGACAGCAATGTAGATGTACATGCACATTTGACCAGCAAAACAAACATAACCACATATAAGCAGGTCACATGTAGCCCCACCCGACCCACCCACCCTCACATCATTTCCAAGTATATGCATTTATAACGTCGGTATACTTTACAGTATGAAATAAAATCAACAATAATAACAAAGGAAAACAGGAAACAGACAAGGTAAAACTTAAAGAAGAGAAAAAATAATAATAATAATAATAAATAAATAAATAAGTAAATAAAAAAAATAAAAAATCCTCCTCAATGTTCCTCTCATCAAGAGGTGTTTGTAATCCCCCAAAATAGTTCAAGAAGGGACCCCAGGTTTCTGAGAACTGTTGAGTGGTTCCTTTTAGAGAATACCTTATTTTTTCCAATTTCAAGAAATACATAATGTCTCTTATCCATCTGGTGAAGCTAGGTGAAGATTGTTGCTTCCATTTGAGTAAGATAACTCTCCTCGCAATAAGAGACGTAAAAGCAATAACATCTCGAGCTTTGCTCGACACAGGACAGGTGGATGGAGTAATACCAAATATAGCACTCAAAGGATCGGGGCGAATTGTTTTCCCAAATATCTTGGTGTATGCATTAAAGATTTCTGACCAGAAAGTGGAGAGCGCAGGACAGGACCAAAACATGTGCATATGATCTGCCGGTTGGCCTGTACAGCGGGGGCAAGAGGGGTCAACGTTAGGATACATGTCTGCTAGTCTTGCATTGGTAAGGTGAGATCTTAAAACTACTTTCAGCTGTATCAGACCATGACGTGCACAGATCGAGGAAGAATGTATACGTCTAAGAGAAGCCTCCCAGTTTTCCTCAGTTATTGCCAGACCTAAGTCAGTTTCCCATCGGATCTTAATTTCCGCAAGTGAGGAGGGGCTGATGTCACTAATTAAGTTGTACAGAGTGGAGATTAGTCTCTTGCTCGAAGGTGACAATGAGAGAATGTTGTCCAGTATATTATCATTGGGCAAATTTGGAAAGGAGGGGAAGCTTTTCTGAACAAAGTTCTTGATTTGTAGATATCTGAAAAAGTCAGACTTTGGTAATTCAAATGTTTCCCTCAATTTGGAAAATGAGACAAACTGGCTTTGCAAAAAAACAAAAACAAAAGCAGAATCTTATGTGCATTAGCTGCTCAGAAGTACCCCATAACGTTGGGTAGTCCCAGAACCCCCAGTGATCTGTTCATCTGAAGTACAGTTCTCTTTTGCCCTGGTTTGCTTACCTGCCCATTTAAATGTAGATATAATACTATTAATACCACTGATAAATGATTGAGGAAGTAAAATTGGTAAACACTGAAGAAGATAAAGGTATCTTGGCTAAATATTCATGTTCACTGTTTGTACTCTACCAGCTATGGACAAAGGTAGGTGTTTCCATTTTTTGAGGTCTTATTTAATCGTTGCAGTCAATGCTGAAAAATGTGTTCTTTCAGTGAACTCAAGAACCATGTAACTATTATACCTAGGTATTTTATGCCCACTTCAGCTGCCTTGAATGAAATTGAAGATGCTGGAAATTCCAATAGTCAATTGATTTATCGGAAAATATTCACTTGTGGAAATGTTCAATTTATACCCAGAAAACACTAAAGGAGTCTAAGAGTGAGAGGATAAGATAGAATTATCAAATGATCAGTTACGTACAGGAAAAGATCATCGACATACGAGGCCTGATGTTCCACCCCATATCTCTTTATTCCCCTAAATCCACCTGGTTTTAGTGCAGAAGAAAGCAGTTCAACAAGTGGTTTGCATGCAACAAAACTGCATAAAAGAGAGGAAAAAAAAAAATCAGAGCGTTGCTTGTTTTTACAATGACTGATGTCTGAGGGGATGAGTGCAGTAATTTAATCCAAGAGACTAAAGAAGCACTGAACCCAAATTTCTGTAACGAAAATAGATAAGATCATTCCACCCCGTTGAAGGCCTTCTTGGCATCAAGCAATATTACAACCTCAGGATCTGTAAGAGATGATTGTGTTTGAATAACGCAGAGATGCCCCCTAATACTAGAGGAGTTCCTCCCTCTAATGAACCCAGTTTGATCTTCTGAAATAACATCTGATATAATACATTCCAGATGGCAGCTGTTGTTTGACTCATATTTTGAAAAGAATTGCGAGCAGCACCAGGAGAGATGGTTATTGATGGTCCACATGACATCTGTCATGCATGGACCTCACGGAGGCAGAAAGAAGGTTAACATAACTTTATTTTA
Organism: Melanotaenia boesemani; assembly: GCF_017639745.1. Lineage (NCBI taxonomy): Eukaryota > Metazoa > Chordata > Actinopteri > Atheriniformes > Melanotaeniidae > Melanotaenia > Melanotaenia boesemani. Next base: position 32,239,859 of record NC_055694.1, on the reverse strand, counting down.
ACTGACACCAAGAAGGAATGTTCTTATGTAGGCAGGCAGCGGGAGGGCTGAGAGGAGAGGAGATGGGTCCATGTGGGTATGAACGTCAAAGTCCGACAGGGAGTGAATGTGGTGCTGGGGTATATAAGGACTGGTGAGTAAATGGGAGACAGGTGTGACTGGTTAGGGATCTGGGGAGTGCTTGGCTGTAGTGAAGGACTGGAGGGAATGTGGCAGGGTGAGATGTGGATGATCAAGGGAGTGATTACCGGAGAGTGGCAGGGCAGAGGATAACAAGGACTGGTGTGTGGGTGACACTATCAGTACCATCTTCTTTTGTCCTCCTATCTGCAGTGATTAAATAAAACAGACAGCTATTTAAAGTTAGATTTAAGGGAATAGTTTATTTAATTAAGACAGTGTTGCTGTATCAGTTGGTAAATGACACCATCTGTTTCTGATCTCGTTCATTTAAAAGAAAATGTTGGTCTATATGCAGCTGTCTGTTCTCTCACTATTAAAGAAGAACGGTTCAACCAGATGAACAATTTGAAACAAGGACATCATCAAAACTGCTGACGTCTTTGTGTAACTATTAAAAATAGAAACTGGTAAGTAAAAGAGAACATTGAGAAGAAAATAATGTCATGATTATTACTGAATTAATCCATAATCCATCCTGTCCGATGTTGTTGTAGACATCTTTATACCATTTCCAGGAATGAAAAATGATAAAATGCATGTGCATTATTATTCTTAAGGTATTTTGTCACAACCTAAAATTATATTTTACATTTCATTTATGTTATCACTTTTATATATGCCAAAAAAATTAAAATCAGTAACCACTACACATGTATTGTTAATGTGATGACGCGTCAGCATGTAGAATCTCCGATTCTGGAGATCATGAAAATACAGGATTGGTGTATTCAGCTGGCTTTTGTTTGGGAACCCTCTCTGGATGTCCTCTTTGCCAAACCTGCATGTTCTGCATGTCATTCTGATGGAACTTTGTCACCATTTTAACTGTTTGTCTCGCCAAGCTAAGACCATGACACTTTTTTTTGACGCACAACTTGGTTGGATTTCCAGCAGATGACTGATGTTTCCCACTGTTCTTCTTCAGTGTGCCACAGACGTGGGTTTTTGATCAAGGAGACCCTCACATAACTGAATAAGCTGCAGGTGTCTGACTGCTGTTTTAGGTAGAACCTGTAAAAACACTGTTACAATAATCAAGCTGACTAAAGATGGAAGCTGGACTAGTTTTTCCAGGTCCTGCTGAAACATCAGATCTTTTACCCTTTAAAACTTCACTGGTTACACTAGTGATGCTTATGGACTACAGGTGAATGACATCAGTTTTGATTGATCAAAACACAATTTTCAACAGATTTCTGAGAGCCTTTAATTCCCTGCTCTTAACAGCTGGTCATGACTGAAGCAACATGTTTGATAGCATATTGATTAGTCATCATTATAAAGGACAACAGCTTGTCCCCAAACACATCTTAAAGTTAACAGTAAACTCTGTTAACCTGTTAAACTTTGTTAGGTTTGTGATCACGCCAGCCTAATCAGATCATGTGCCATCTTTACAGCTCCATTACAGGAAAACGGAGGTCACCTGGAGGCTGCTGTCAGCTGCACTACAAAGTTCAGATATTAAACTTTTTCCAGTTTTGGTTTTGCATTGGTTAACCACGTAAAACTGGAGACATGATGGACCGGTGTTGCATTTCTTTATATATTTGTTATTTAACTAAACAAAAAAGAAAAGATGTTCGGGGGGTTTTATTGTACTAAAAGTAGTACGTTTTTTTAAGTCGGATTTGATGATTTTTGTGTGTCTTTGGGCCCAAGAAAGCAAAGACATGTGTATGATAAACTTTTTTTTTTTTTTTTTTTTTCTAACTAGTCCTGTCCAGCATTGTAGCAGCTGAATGGTGGTCTGGCTCCTGTGCTGTGCTGAACAAATTTGTTTTGCCAAGAGGAGCTTTAGGGCATAAGGCTACTTGTCACGCCCTCTCCTGGTCTGCCCAAGCTTTTCCTGCCTTTCCTCAGTGATCACTCCCCTTATTGCTCACACCTGTCCCAGATCAGCCACACCAGTCTCCCTTTCACCCATCAGCCCTTATATACCCTAGCTAGCACCACAGTCACTCCCTGTCGGACATAACCTATGGACTCCTCCCTCCTCCATTCCTGGCTCCCTGGTTCCTGTCCGTCCAGCCGACTCCTGCAGTGCCTGTAAGATTATTTCCTTGTGTTCCCTGTGATTAATAAAAAGTGGTTAACCTGCTTTTGTCTCTGTGGAGTCCTTACGTTACACTACTCTTGATAATCTTGTTTTTTATTTCTTTATTTATTAAATATATTGTTTTATCTTATTTATTTGGAATTATGGAATTTATGTAATCTTAATGGCCCTGACCAGAGGGGACAGTCAAAAAGGAGAAAAATGAAGAAAAGTAAAAAGGAAAGAATTTCCTACAGATTTTAAAGATAAACTAAGATCAGGAGTTTGTAAAATAAAATGTAACCAAGACAGCAACAACAAGATGTATAACAACAACTAAAGTACCAAAGACACACACATAATAAAATAAAATATCTAAATTTTTACCCTAAACAAAAATAACTAGTGTATAAACCCACTGGACAACTCAGTGACCGTGTTAGCATGCAGAGGATGAGGAATGAGGAGTGATCAGAGATGAGTGCAATCGTGCAAATGTGACCAAACTACCACGGAGGCCAGAGGCAGACTAGGGCTGTCCAGAGACTGGGCGATCAGCGGCAATCCAGGAGCATGAACTCAAGACACCCAACTACTAAGACTATCCCAGACCCACCCCAAGGGCAGAAGAGGAAGGCCCCAGAGAGAAACCCCTGAGGGCACGAGGCACAGACCCCGGTGGGCCAAGATTGGCAGCCATCGACCCCGCCAGGAACCGGCCATGTAGGGCGGCCAGAGTGAAGGGCCCCAAGCCCCAAGGGCCCTGAGGCAGCTTGTGTTTTGTGGTCTAAGTGTAATTAAAACTGAGAGGTGAGCTGCCAGAGGGTGCAGCCAAGGAGGCCACTTAGATGGCCCCCTCTGCTCCACCCACGACGTACACACACACACACACACACACACACACACACACACACACACAAAACACACACAGCACACACAAACACAGGCACACACAAACCTTAACCCCACTCCCGTCTCCTCCTACAATCCCCCAAGTCCCACTCAGCCTCCCTTCATACCCCTACACCAGTCCTGCCCCATGTCATACCCTGAGTCCCGGGCAGCAACCATAAACCATGGCATGCACCAGCCCACCGCGTGGCAGTACAGCCGGGCAGGCCCAAAACCCCCGGCACTAACCGGCCCTTCCACCCCAAGAGAGGGAGCCACCCCCCCAGGCACCAGAGCCCAGACCCCCCCCCCACTATTGCCGGACACGGAGCCGCCCCCCCAGCAGAGCAGAGCAGTCCAGATCCCCACCACAAGAAACCATCGGGGACCTGCAGCCAGAAGGCAGCCCCCACCAACATCTAGCCCCCAAAGCAACAAGGTCACAATCCTCCACTTACACCAAGTGATGGAACTAATCACAGGGGACTAGTGAGAATGAAATTCAGCTAACTGGTTCTTCAAGGAGGCAGACATTTTCTCATTACTGATGTGGTCTACTAAGAGATTCCTAAACTGCTGAACTTTTTAATGTAGTATCAAAATAAAAAAAATCCTGATCCCTCAGGATTGAGGGATCAGGATCATGCTCTCGTTGCATAGAGAGATGTCTGTTGTGTACTCCTTTGTCATTATCATTTTAAAAATCTTGACTGAAGCAAAAAGTTTTATATTGATACAATTGATACCATTATAATTATCCTCTGGTCCAAATATTGCTTATTATCAGGTTATCATCAGGTTAGAACGGACTGAACGTTCAGAAGAAAATATACCTAAAAAAGTTGACAAGTGATTAAGCAAATTGGTTATGTAGCACCAATGTGGTCCGTATGCTTTCTCTTTTAAACTAAAACAAGCCTTCCAGCAGACTCTTAATCACTGACCTGCCAGTGTGTGAGTGTGTGTTTGTGGATGGTCATATGTTATGATACAGTGACATGAAAAATGTCACTTAGATAGAAATTCTACAATGCTGCAGGTGTCCTGAGGCAATACAGAGATGAATATGGTAAAAAAAAAATGATAACGTATGAGTGGTACTACATGTCCACTATTGTTTTAAGTCTTTGCAATGCAAGTTTTTTTTTTTATGGTTCTGAAATTATCTGTGGTGCGGAAGCCAGGAGCTTAGATTCCCCTGCTAAGGCCACGGTCTTTGTTGATACTCTCAGATAAACATGAGTTACCAGCTAAAGACCCTTGTTTTCACATGGGGAAGGTTCCTTTAACACATCTCTTATCTGAAATATGTGTTGTTTGTTATTTGTCTTTCATCTGAGGACACTACACTCTGCAGACAAAGAGTTCACTTTTTTCTTTAACCTTCACACACTGCTACACAAGAACTGAAGACACTTGAAGAAGCCTGTAGAATCAGTTTCCTCCTGCTCAATATATGGTGTGATATGGTGTAGGCATGAATACAAGTGGTTTGCTATAGACATAATGTGCAGATATTTGAGTTGCTATGGACAAAGTTTACAGATAATATACAGACTGAGTTGCAATAAACATACTATACTGATAGTGTTGTGGAATTTTTATTTATCAAAGATCACACACTAAGTGAGAATCAAACAAAGTATTTCATTAAGAGCTGATCAGCAATGAGAGTCACACAGTCAGAAAGATCTGCTAAGTGAGTCTGAAGAGATACATGAGTGCTCTGTTTAATATAGAGCCAGAGCCTGAGCTGATAACATCGAGGTCGAAGGTCATTGTAGTAAACCCCTCATGGCCTGGTACAAGGAAGAAAAGTAAAAAGGGGGAAGGGGAGCTCACTAAATCCTTATCTGGGTACACAGTCATTCTCCTCCCTCAGTCAAACATAAGCCAAGCTTTAACAATGCAAAGTGTAGTCTACAGAATATAAGGGTATGTGTATAAATTTTCCATTACAATAGTCATAATATGTGGATGGTATAGACATAATATACAGATTATTAAATGCTATAAATATACTCTAAAGATTATATATATATATATATATATAAAATATGGACATATCATATAGATGAGTGAAAGATATGTATGTATATAACCAGGAGGAGTGATGGGGGAGGTGGGATGACGAGTGTCTAGTGATGTGTAGGGCTGGGGATCATTTAGTGGCAGAGTTTAGTAAGGAGACAGCTCTTGGACAAAAGCTGCTCCTCAGTCTGCTAATCCTGGTCCGGACCTGAATTTAGGTTTTTCCTCTCCTCTAACTCCTCTTCTGTTAATAACCCATCTCCACTCTGTGAGACCACCAAGGGGGCCTGATCATATCCTATTCTGCTACCAACAGACGCACAAATATGGAACAACAAACCTCATTAGAGAAAAAAGACTATCAGAGAAGGAATATGTTAAGGAACCTACAGCAGCTGAATTGATGGAAATTGTTGCTATTTGCTCCACGTTAGACTTCCTTTAACAAAGAAGGCAGGGGAAAAACTTAGGATATGCTGATCAAAGATTATTTGAACATGGTGACAAACCAGGAAAATATCTGGCCAACTTAACAAAAAACGCCGCTCATACTGTTGAGTCAGTTATGAACGGGTCAAAGACCGGCTCTTCTGATTCTTGTGTTAATATACAAAAATACTGGAACAAAGTTTTGTTTAAAATAGAAAAGATTCTGAACTCAGTTTCCTTAGTTCTCTGTCTTCCCAGGTGTCAGTGACGTACGATACCACTCATTTTCTTTCCGATCCAATACAAAGTAAACTTCAAGCTAGTATCGGCGATACCAATCCAATACTTTGTAGAGAAATTTACTGAGTTTGGAAAATAACTTTCAAAGCAGCTTTACCCATAACATTAGTCCTATGTATATAGTCGGATTTCAGATTGAAAGTCAAATGCATTTACAGTTTGTTTTTTTTTATTTCTCACATGTCTATGCACAAGCAACACAAAATTATACAAAAACAAATCAAAAGCACATCTTAAGGCTTGAAAAGGAGCAGAGAGAAGAAAACTTATAATGCCTGCCCCTTTTTAAAACACAATACACCAGTAAATAATTTATCAGTTACCTATCAATCCTCAATGGAGTTATTCATATATATTTTACATAATAGCCGTCATTCAGCAGATTCATACACTCTAATTATATTTATATATATATACACACACATATATATACTCATAAATATACACAGATACATACATACATGGACATACACATGCATACATATACACATACACTCTGGCATACATACATACACATATACATACATACACACATATATACATCAAAGTGCTTCTCTCCTATATTTATGAAGCATATGATTTTTCAAAGTACTTTTAAGTTTATTAAGAGTTTGACATAATTTCATTTCATCACTTAAAGTGTTCCATAGCTTAACTCCTTTAGTTGTAATACAGTGATATTTTGTTTTCGTTCGTACCATAAATGTTTTTAGCATACTTTTACCTCGTAGAGCATATGTACTTTCCCTTAACTGAAACAACCCCTGGATACTTTGTTGTACTTTTTGATGAATTACTAAATACATAGTTTTATTATTTTAAAGTCAACTAGATCTCTGAATTTGAGCTCTTTCAGATTGACAAAGAGTTGGTTTGTGGGTTGTCTGTACGGAGCATTACAAACAATTCTCATTGCTTTTTTCTGAATAATATATATGAGTTCTGTATTTGTTTTTTTTTGTGCTCCCTCAAAGTTCCACACAATAAGTCAGGTATGGGAGTATGAAGGAGCAGTATAAAGTATATAGTGAATTTGAATTTATAAGATTTTTGGCTCTAAGTAATATTGCAATTGATTTGGATATCTTTGACTTCATGTAGCTTATATGTGATTTCCAATTTAATTTTTCATCAATTATTACTCCAAGAAACTTGATAGCTGTTACTCTTTCTATTTCTATTTTGTTTATTCTTAGTTTCTTGTTTGAGTTAATTTGATGATTTCCAAAAATGACATATTTTGTTTTATTTAAATTCAATGTCAATTTATTGTTGTTAAACCATCTCTTTAATATTGAGACTTCTCTTTCCACTGTATCCAGGAGCAGTTGCAGATTCTCCCCCCTACAGAATAAATTTGTGTCATCTGCAAATAATATTGGTTTCAGGTTTTTACATGATTCATTTAAATTATTTATATACAAAATAAACAGAAAAATAATAAACAGTTATTAAAAAATAAACAGTTACAATATAGTAGGTGAATAATAATAACATAAAGAAAAGTACCATAATATTATAAATGCCAAGCATCCAGACCAGTTTCCTACTTTCCACTGACCAACTTTGCTTATTTGATATTAATAGCATGTCCTGTTTACAGAATCCTAGCCAAACCCATTGCTTTGAAATAGGACATTGGCACTTTTTCAAGGAAAAAGTTGGTTGCTCAATGAACTTTGGTACTGATATCTGCATCAAGGACAGACAACTTGAATCTGACTTTGGCCACTTTTAGCACTGGGCTCTTTATATAACAACGAAAAAGAAGCCTGACATCCTCTCCCCTCAGCTCACTGTGGGGATAAGCAGTGGCAGTAACTTACGAGAGGTGTGTCTACAGTCAAACAGCACACACACACACACACACACACACACACACACACACACACACACACACACACACACACACACACACACACATGGGATGCTCACTTCACTTCATCAGTCATAACAAAGTGTAATAGTGTCCATAGTTTCTGTTTACAAGAATAAATGGATCCAAGTAAAGTCAGCCCATAACTGTTAACATGTTAATCTCCTGACTGTTGTGTGTGTCTTTTAACCCTCCCCAGAGCAGTTTTAATTTAGATGATTTTTACACATTTTTACCTCCACTATCCTGCTCAATGTGCATGTAAGCATCTTAACCCAGTCACAGGATGGTCCCTGAGTTTATCAGAATCAAGGTTTATTGTTATAACACATAAGTACATGGAGATTAAAAGCTTGACCTTAAAGTGAAATCACACTTAGACAAAAAATATAAAAGTCACATGAAAGGCTACACACAACATTCAGATAATGGAATAAATGTAAAGTGCATGTGCATAACAATAAACTGGTAGGCTGGAACAGTTAGTGCATGTTTGCGTTAAGCTGGGAAATGTCTCCAGAATAAAAACTGTTTGTCCCGGACTTCATCCAACATCTCTGCTATTTTAATTTGGACTGAAGTGAATCATATGATATATTTATTTAATTAGATTATATCTGGACGACTATTCATATTGTATATAAAAAATTTAGCAGTGAACCATCATCATTGCAGTCATTATTTCATCAATATACAGAAAAAGAGGTAACGATGGCTCAGTGTTACACTGCTGGGTTTTTAATCAAACCTTTTAAGTAAAATATTATAAATGTTTTTAAATATATGTTTTTGTCCTAAAACCTTTTGTCTTTATTGTTATTTTTCTAAAGATTAATGTGAAAAATAAAACTAAAACTGTCAGTGTGCTTCCAAATCTGCCTGATGGATGACTGAATAGTTTTGTTTTACAGAAGTTAGAATTAACATGTTTTAATGTTTATTTTTTCATTATTTTGTTTATGGCTGTAGAAGGACTTCTCATCATTGGTCTGAAACATTGGTTGTCTCATTAACACACACCTGGAAAACCCTGTTCTGCTGCTGCCGTCTGGACAGCAGAGTTCAATAGAACCTCAAAACAAAGTGAAATCTTTATTAAACGACATAGATCTGCACTGCTGTGGACTTTAAAACAGTCACATTAGAACCTAGAAGCACTCAGAGAGCACAGACCTCCTCCAAGGCTTTCTGTTGTTGGTTTTTGACAGTGTTTGTGGGCATTATTTTTTAGTTGGATGATCTGATGGAAAAATGATCCCTGTCTCCCAAAGAATCATTAAAAAAGTTCCTGAATCCAGGCAGTGATCTGGATCACCCCCCAAATCTAATCTCTTCTTCCTTTATTTTATTTATGAGATTTCCTGAAAATTTACTTAAAATCACTTTTTAAGCCATGTTGCTACCAACGACCACGTGACCTCCACCTTGGCGGAGGTAAAGAACTTGATGTGAAACAACCTCATTGATACACACTTTTGTTACAGCCTGAGCTGAATTTACATTCTTGTTTTCATTGAGGGTGTTTTTCATTAATACCGTGACAATATTTAAAGTGTGGTGGTAAAACACGGTGAACCACATGCATGCTGAGATTGTTTATATTTACTCTGGTGTTTGACTTTATGCAGCCACCATATCTGCTTAAAGAATGCCACGTCCGGCTCCACGTCTGGGCTCCGTCCTTGAGGTGTCACGGTGACCAGACTTGCGTGACGGTGTCACGGTGACGCCGCTCGAGGCCGTAAAGAGCCGAGCTGCATATCTGTACGCTTGTCTTCTGTTATGTTGATAATGTGTGTATAAAAAGCAGCATGCCAGTTTGACCAGTTTAACTGTCCCCAGACTGCTGAGCGCTTTCTGCTGGCCGTTACCCTTCTGATCAGAACTAAAGATTTCTTACTTTTACTTCACTTCTCATCGTGCCTTCATTAAAGAAAAATTCCAGAAAGCAAACTGAAGACAGAGTTCACTTTTCCAAGTCATCCTGTTACCAGCTGCTGATTCTTCCACATCGTCTCATCACAACAAGGTAAAGTTTCACCTCTTGGTTCTTATATCAGCTTTACAATCAGCTCTTCATCACATTAAGTAGATGTACTGACTGTAAGTGTAGAGATGCATCCTAATATAAGAAAGCACCTTGCTTTTGTTATTGTTTATTATATTTTTTTTACTTTTAGCTTCTCTTTCTGTAAACAGTGGATGAACTTTGATTTTTCCACAGATGGCGTCGCGTCTTCTTGTCTCGCTGCTCCTCTGTGGACAGTTGATTGGAACAGATGTAAGTCAGGTTTAATCACACTGCAGCTTTTATGTGATCACATTTCATGTTTCTAACAAGCAGTTAATCTGTACTAATTCATTTATAAATGAACCAGTTCAAGAAGGAAATAAACTCGCACACAATTTGTTTTTCATTCGTTTTTCTTTCCATCCACAGGCCAAATGTCCCCTACAACCAGGTTAGTGTTATTTCTTTCAACAATACAGGGTTGCAGGAACAATGTGACTTTTAGATAAATTAATCATGCTTAATTAAAGACAAATACACACACACACACACACACACACATATATATATATTAACAATATTTATTCTGTGTTAATGCCAATTGAGTAAATATTTACTTAAATAAATATATCAAAATATAATTGATTTATTCTTTTAATTTACTGAATTTTGAATAAATAGAAATATAGAATAGATTTTTTATTGAAACTTCTTTGAACCATGTTTAGTTTATTTATATCCATTCCATCTTTAGAGAAATAAACATAAACAAATAAAATTGTCTAAATACAATAAAAACAAATACAAAGAATAAAAGGAGCAGAAAGAAGAAACGTCTTATATAAATTGACCCCTGTTCTATGTTTTTTTAACCAGAGAACTGGACCAGTTAACCAGCTGTTGTCCTGCTGGAAACACTGACATCATCAAGTCAACTCAAATCAAGTCAACTTTATTTATAAAATTTTAAGAACAACACATGTTGATCAACGTGCTGTATAACTAAGCGCATTAAAAAATAAATAAAAATTATTAAAATATATATAATTTGATGTGAGCAGACAAACTGAAGCCTCGTTTCCACAAGCGGATGTGGGTCAGTCAGGACGGTTAGGCTGCGTATTTGGTCTTTACTAATAAACCCATAAATAAATAAACAAACTGTACTACATGCACTAAAATCTGCCCCATGACATGTCTGTGCATTAAATGGTATTAGATAAAATAAAAACGCAATTATAAAGTTTGTGACAAGACTTTCTAAATAAATAAATAAACAAACAAACTGTATTATATGCACCATCAAAAAATAACTGCTGGATTTAGAGAGAAAATTTGCCTAAATGGACAAAAATGTCCACAGTGATGCATAGTTTCAGCCAACATCCTCATACGAACCAGCCTCTATTCAGTCCTAACACACACTCTAACAGACCCACATTAAAGCTTTTATAAAAAGCAATGAACATCATGGATGCACATACCCGGGGAGAGATTCAACAAATCACACGTACATGTAAATGGTGCAAAAACGGTGAGTCACAAAGCATGATGGGAAAAATGCAGAGAATATTAAAGGGAATGTAGAGACAGAAGCAACAGGAGAAACAAATCAACTAACTCTGAGGTTTCTTTTTCTCTCCTTTCAGCTGCGCCAACAACCTGTTTGATCCAGAGTTCAGGTAAAAACATGTTTCTGTGGTGGATACTGAACGCAGCACCAGAGTTGGCCAGGTGGTCCAAACCAGAGGAGGCATGAAGGAGGGGAATCTAAATTTACTGAACTTTACATCTGTAGTTTCAGTAATTCACATCATGTTGTTTAGAAACCGGGGATGGAAGTCTGAAGTTTAATCTGGTTTCACCTGATCTTAGTTTTACTTTTGGCTCCTTATTCACCTTAGTTAGACGGTACTTTTGTTCTTACCAAGATGTTCTTACTTCCTTTTAGGAAAGTTACATGTAGGCTACAAATCTAAAGATTACCAAAATAACCAACCAATTCTCTTTTATGGAGCAAATATTCACAGTTTATAACACCAACATTTTCCTTCCAGGCTGCTGCAGAGGCCCAGAAACTCACACTTCCTCTGCCATTACCACACAGAGAGTGGTCACCTGTGGTGACGCTACCAATGTCCAGCACCTGAGCTGTGGTATGAATGACTAACTCATACAGAACAAGTCTGTTTTTCTCCTGCATGTAAAAGTTCAAACCAATAATGAATCTGCTTTACTGGCACATCCTCAGAGATCACCATGGTGTCCTAAACACCACGAGGCACCAACCTGATCCAATTAAATAACAAAAGTTTTGTGTTTTTTGGGGCTTTGAAATGATTAAAATGGTTCATCTCATATCACATTTAAAACAGAAACACCCAGCTAGCTGTCTGCAGCTTCTACAAATCTGTGTTTGCCAGAAGGAGCTTTTACTGCTGGTAAAAGTTTCACTTTTCACCTTTTGTATGTTTGCAAGTTGTCTCATCCTGTGGTGTGTTGTCTGTGGAACAGAAAAGGGGGTGATCATCGTGCAGGCAGCTCTGTATGGACGTAGAGACACAGAGACCTGCAGCGAAGGCAAGCCTGTAGCCGAGCTCTCCGACACAAGCTGCTCCCAGTCTGGAACTCTGGATGTCCTCAAGGAAAGGTAAAGATAGCAGAGACCTTCAGTGGCTTTGATTACAAAATCCACTCCTCATTCTTTATACAGTATAATTCAGAGATTTATCACAATGTGCAACACAATAGGATTACATAGCAAATGATGAGAGTGTGTTATCTGGCTGCACCGTGAAATAAAACCATGTTTTACCAGGCTGGAAACCAAAGCTGTAAAGTGCAGTATCTCAGGCACCGGGGGCTCCAGGCCAGAATCCGGCCTAAAAAACATGTCCAAAGCACAAACACTATTCATACAAAATTAGAGATATTTGACTTTCCAGTTGAAATTAGCAGAAAATGTAAAAAGATTTGTGCTACTGTGATATATCATGAATTCAGGACATTTAAGCAGGATCATGTCATGGTAATTCCTTCATCTCAAACAATTCAAAATCTAACAGCATGGAGGATAAATCACAACATAAAGTGTCAGTGTCTCAATAAATCAAATGTGTTAGATGTGGTCTTGGTCTGATGACATCAGAGTGTGAAGAATATGATGAAGAGGACTGTTTGTCATTGAAGCAGAACATTTAGTGCTTCATGGCTCAGACTCTTTTTTCTTTTTCTTTTCTTGTGTTTAATAGAGAACAGCAGGTTCTGCAAAAATACTTCGACATTCAAAAGCTGTACATGTGTTTTTAAATGTTTAAAGAAAGTCTAATTAAGTCCAGTTATAAAGGTCGTCCTGCGTTTTAGGTTCATTCTGACATCAAGCAAAGATTCCTTTCCTTAACTTTTTGTGAGTAGGGTAGTTTTACACTTCAGACGTTCTTTAATTTACCTTTAACGGGTTAAACCTAAAACACAAAAACATTTATAAATGGTGATAAATGTGGTGCAAACAGTTGAAATAGATGCTGAAGGTAACATATAAGCAGCTGAAATGCTTACATTTAACAAAAGTTGAGACTAATTAAAAAGCCGGGTCCAGTCAGTTTGGTTGTGAAACTCTAATTATTCTGATCTCAAACAGAATCAGATTTGGTAACTAAATCTAGAAACATGCTCTTTTTTGTGTCTCTGCAGATGTAATGGCAAAGAGGTGTGTGAAATAGATATAACCGTGGTTAATACTCCTGATCCCTGCTCTAGCATCTACAAGTACCTGGACACCACCTACAGCTGCTTCCCAGCAGGTCTGTTGCATCAGTGAACATGAAGTCATCACACATGTACAGAAATGAGTCATTTCTGATCATTTGTTCCTTCCACAGTCCACAGTGTGACCTGTGAGGGATCTCTGGCATACCTCCAGTGTGGTAAGATCACAGATTTAATTTAATATCCTTCTTGTTTCTATTAATTAAACATCTTTGTGTTTTCTTTGCATTCCTCATTAAAGTTTGTTTTGAACTTTTCTCTTTCAGATGATGGGCAGCTTATTTCTGTCTTAGGGGCTTTTTATGGACGTAGTGACCAGTCAACATGCATTTATGGGCCTCCCACTGGTGAGGTTCAAAATGTCCAATGCCACTATGCTGCTACTGAAGTTGCTGACAGGTACGAATGTTGGTTTATTCTAGTCTTTTATTTGTTAACTCCCACATTCTTCAGCTTCATGTTAAAGCTTGTGTTGCATCCACAGCTGTAACGACAGAAGCAGCTGTTCGGTCAAAGCAGCTGACTCAGTGTTTGATGACCTGTGTTCAGCCACCTACAAGTACCTGGAGGTTGCCTACATCTGTAAGCGTAAGTAACTTCTTTTCTTCTGTAAAATATCAAAGCTTTTCACTACAGAGAGAAGTACGAAGACCCCTGGGGGGTGCAGGGAGACTTTTTTCTTGTGTGTTTCCTCAGAAAGAAAGATGAACGACATGTTACAGCGGTCAGATGATGCTTCTGACGAAGACTGCATACAGAATAGTTGATGTTTAAGAAATAGGATTAAATGACCCTTTTTGAGCCCAAAGCGAAAAGAAAAGCAGCATTATGTATTATGTTTTCGACAAATTAACAATACCTTAACTCCTAATATTAAACAGCACTGAGCAGTTAAATATTTCAGTCATAAATTATTCCTCTGTTAATGTGGACATCATGTCAGGTGTATGTGCTGTTATGTTTACCTGAGAGGGACATGTGCAGACCGGAAACACGTAAAGAACCAGCTTTAACAGGCTGTACGTGCTTTCATAGTCGTGTAATCACTGTAAGTCTGATGATCCCTTTTTGCAAGATAACGCAAAAGAAAAAAATTTCCCCATGTCCCCTTGAGGTCTCCGTAGAGAACCCTCTTGATTTCTGGTAAGTGTTGGTGGCTGCTCTGCCATGTCCCCACCACAGGATGGGGGCAATGCAATGAGGTGTCAACTACCACAAAACAACTAAAAAAGAAGACTTCACTGTTGGTTACAGTCAGACGCTGCTGATGTACAAAGGAGACACAAAACTAATGAGAACAACAGCAGTCAGAAAATTCAAGTGCACAAACTAAAATAAGGTTCAATGAAAACCTTGACAGAAAAAGAAAGCAATCGTCAATCTTGCACACAACAGCGAGCACCAAAATTATAACTACAGTACCTGAAACACTCGTGAGTCATTCTATGAAACGGGTGCCATTTCCACTTTGTAATTTAAAAAATTTCATCAAGGACAAAAATTATTTTAAGAAATCCACAATATAAAAGATAGGTTAAACCTCCAAAAAACATATTTTACCACCTCAGGTATAAAATATTTTAATATTATCTGTAATGTTATTATTACCTGAATTTATTCAGACCTGGGAGTCATTCTTGTACCACCCTGTCACAGACAATATGCACACAATGACAAATATTACATGAAATAATTTTTAAAAATCCTGTGTTTTCTTACCAGTAAAGTGTCCTTCATTAGATATTAATATTTTAAAAAATAATTCAAATTTAAAACAACTTCAAAGGTGTATATGCTTCATAAATACCAGCCTTCACAATGAAAAATGCAACGGGGTGGTAAATTTCAACATTAAATGGTAGCCAGTTCATTGGTAAGCTAGCTGACTGAGCATATCTGATTTCAGTCTGAAATATCATTTTATTTCCATCATTAGTGCTTTTTCTTAAAAAAATAAAAAAAAGTTTTCCTGATATATTTTGCTTGACGGGGTAGTGACATTAAGCTTGATGGATCCCATCCAACCTATAAAAACATCAAATATAAAATAATGTTGGAACTTGTCTGCTTTTGAACTTGGCTTCTATAGACGCTCACATGATGTCATTTCCTGTTTGTGATACCATATAAAATAAGAGTATTTATTTTATAGACAAAAATGTAAGTGTGATGGGGTGGTTCTAACCTTCATGTAAATGTAAATTTAGGTTACATGGTTGCTGTATTACAATCAGAATGCTTTAGTACTGACTGAAGTTTGACATGAAGTCTTAATTGGCTGCTTTCAGGTTACAGGTTTGCCATCTCACAAAAGAAGCAGAAAAATATGAAAATGAAAGAAGCTTTAATATGAATCCTGCTGTGTTTGTCTCTCACTAAGAAACTAAAGTTGTAAAGTTTAGTAGAAAGCAGAATAAAAACATTGACGCCAGTCAGAGATCAAAGTTCAAGTGTGGTGATACCTGCTAAAACAAGCTAGTTATATCCACCTCGGTACCAGATGTAATATATTCATTGTTAGTTGTCTGAGGGATACATCTGAAGCATGAACACCCACTAACATCTGGATATGAGGTGCAGTTTAACGTGTAACTGACATTTGCTCGGCTCTGATCAGCATTCATGACATCACAACACGTGTGGACATGCTAACGTTTGCTTAAAGTGCTTGGAGCAACAGGAGGGATCCCAGCTTACATTTTCTTTACAGAAACACACATTTACTGACTGGAGTGTCTCACATTCGCATGTCTCACGTTCTACAGCAGCAGTGTGTGAATGAAAACAAGGAGAATCATTTCTGGAGCTCTGAACTGATCCTCAGAATGCTGAATTTTAGTGACTTGTTAGCAGGTGACTACTTGGAAACCAGTTTCAACAAACCAGTTCTGGTTTGATTTAACAGCGTAAGAGTGTTGATTTTCAAGAAGATCTTTAACGGTGTGGAAGTTTGTTTAGTTAGAAGGGACGCAGCCGTCATGGATCAATGACTGATGATGATGATGATGAACAAGTTACTGCTCAGATTATTTCTGTTACACAGTCTGAGTCTGTCTGAACTTTTATATCTGTTCTTTTGCAGATCCTGAGAATGGAAGTCAAGACTGAAATCAAGATTATATCATTATAAATATTATAGAAATGGAATGCAAGTTTAATCATGATCAATTTTAATCAGTATTTAAGATCAGATAAAAAAAGCAAAGCCAGTAAAAACTTGACAAACCCTGTTGTTGAAACTATGTGGACACCTGGAAGTCTCCAGTTACACGTGGACTGCAACGTCAACATCTTTGTTCATCTTTGTTTTATTTCTTTGACCAACACAAATAAACCTTTTTTTGCATTTACAGCTTTTTCTGTCTCATTGTAAAAGCAAAACATGATAAAAGTTGTTAAAGCTGCACTGCTGAACTTTGGTAGATTTTCTCTCTCACCACTAACGATGGATAATTCTGTGTACGCTTGTATCCTGTCTGTTCTCTGAGATCTCTCCAGCCAGTAAAATCAGTTTAATATTGACTCTTGACTGATCTCTTGCTCCTTCACTCCATTCTTTTTTCTTTTCTCTCTTCCTCCAATAATCTACTCTTGAGTTTCGTTGATGAATCAGCCGGGCGCACATTTTAAATAGCCAGTGTGTTGATATCCAGTTGCTGGCATGTGACACGGTGCGATAAAGTTAAATGCTGCTGTCAGGGGCGCTGCTAGAGATTTTGGGCCCCATGAAAAGAAACTGAATGCCCCCCCCTGAAAATTTTAATAGTGCAATACATCCAATTGGCAATTTTAATGCTATTTTGACCATCAAAATGGCATTAAAAGAAATTAAATTAAAAGAAATTAAAAGAAAAACATGACAGGTTAGTTGGCAGGGGAAGCACTAAAAATACAATAAAGTTAATTTATATTCAATTATTTGCTGCAAGACGGATACTTTATATTTAAAAACACATATATCTTTTTTTAAATACTTAATTATCTGATGATAATTACAAAATAAATTACAAATACAAACTTTAATACAAAATAACCTTGTTCATGAAAATGAAATGCATTTATAATCTGTGGAGAAATAAATCAAATCTCAGCTAAAACACCATCAAAAACAAAATGACCACTCAATTTTTATGACTTATTGTATTGCGAGCATTATCATCATTAAATCAGAAGCCAATGGTAAAACAAATTAGGTAGACTCAGAAACAAAACATAGCAGGATCTCACATGGTTTATTGTATTATATGAACTGAATGTAATACGGCCACAAGCAAACCACTGTGGAGATTTACAACCAAACAACGTCTTTAAAATTAAATAATCACATTTTAAAAGGTAGAACTTTGTGTAATAAGATATCAAGCAGAGGTAAAGGTACACTATTGCTGAGTCATGCTCTTGCAATCTCATTCACCATCACTGTTCTTGCTCAGCCTTTTTCACCAAGAACCCAACGTGGAGTTTTCTCCCTGGAAAATCACTTATCAAGTCCTGAAGTCCAGCTTTCTATTCTATCAGCTGTTCTATTATATAATATCTCCAATCGTGTAATGTCATGTGTAACAGCATTACAATCATTATTTCTGGTGGTCTCACACTATTTTGTTTTACTTAAAGGTGCTTTCAGTGATTTCACCAACAATGTCAAGGGAAATTGATCTGACTACCAATCCTCCACGTCATTGTTTCCCTCATGTAGCAACACGAAGTCTAATTAATCTCCAGATCTGTAGACTCACAGGTGAAGCTTTAGATTAGTGGGGAATCATATATGATGCTAAATGGTTGTTGGTAGTTAATCTTCTGATATCTTGAAAATATAAATATTTCTCTGGTTGGATTGAAAGCAGTCACCCAGTCTGCTGCTCTAGAAATGTCTCTGTTCCTACTGCAAAGCAGGAGGATGAGTCCAAACTACTGACATAACCTACATTACAGTGATAGCTGAGAAAATAAATGCAAACTATTTGTATTTAATATTAATAATTCAGAACTTTTTTTCTATTATATAATGTTTTTTCGCCACAATAATCAACCAACTCAGCTGCTCACCTCGTTCCTCAGGGGCCACCTGGACATGTTCAGGTGGGCGGGGAGGGGAGGGGGGTCTGGCAGCATCTGCTTCGGCTGCTCTTGTGTCTGTTTGGAACATGTGTAATTTTTTTTTAGTAGAGCAGCTTGCTAATCGTTTGCCTGCCTTGATTAGTTGATTAAAACAAAAGTGAAATTAAATAAAATCCAGAGTTTTCTTCAGAAATATGAGCTAATATGGGAGCGCTCCCAGGCCAGCTGACAGATGTAGTCCCTCCTGCGTGTCCCGGGTTTTCCCTGGGGCCTTCTCCCAGTGGGACATGCCTGGAACCCAGTTAACCTCAACATACATCAGGTATAATGTTGGTATATTTAGTTAAGTTTTTCGTTTTTGTTTTTTTGTTTGATTTCAGTTTTTTATTTAAAAAAAGGACAGATTTTTTTTAAGATCTGATCACTGGTCTGGGAGTAGACGAGAATGTCGTCACGGACCAAGGAAGTGGCCAGGAAGTGACTGCATCGACCTTTGCCTCGTCCATTCTCACCCCCTCAGGACCAATGACGTAACCCAAAAAGGAAACAGTGGCTTGATGAAATTCACATTTCTCTGCCTTCACATACAGATGATGGGCCAGCAGCCTCTCCAGTACCTGTTGAACATGCCGGACGTGCTGGGAGCTGGTCTGGGAGTAGACGAGAATGTTGTCAATGTACGCGATGACATATTTACCCAGCATGTCCTGTAAGATGTCATTGATCATGCTCTGAAACACTGAGGGGGCATTAGCCAGCCGTATGGCATGACACAGTACTCAAAGTGGCCTGCATGAGTGCTGAAGGCGGTCTTCCAATCATCCCCCTCTCTGATGCGACTCCAGGTCCAACTTTGTGAAGACTGTGGCACCCCAGAGCTGATCCAAAGCACTAGGTTCTAGAGGAAGGGGACAGCGGTACTTCACTGTGATGTCATTCAATCCCCTATAGTCTATGCATGGACGGAGACCACCAACTTTTTTATTGATGAAGAAGAATCCCGTGGCAGCAGGTGAGGACAGGTGGATGAACTTCTGTTTAAGAGCCTCTTCTACATAAGTTTCCATGGCCTGCTGTTCCATCTGGGTGAGAGGGTAGTGTCACAGTGTTTGGCTGGGGTCAGGATCAGCCGTCCCTGAAGGCATCCTCCCTCCAGCTCTGCTCTGATTGCTGATGCGCTCCACCTGTGCTATGCTCTTTATATACCTGTGTGTGACAACTTCTCTCTGCCAGATCGTCTTGGTTTATTCCCTGCACGTTTCCAGCCCTGTTCTTCTGCCTGCCTGCCTGAATTGATCTCCGACCTGCTTCTGACCCGGATCTTCTGATTCTGCCTGCCCCAGTCTGGTAACTCTGTTCTGTCGTTTGGATTATTCTGGAACTCTGACCTTTTTGGATTGTCTCTAGGACTAGGATTTTGGATTACGGACTTAACCTTTATTACTGGAAGGACCCCTCTGGACTCCCATCGGAAGGATTAGTCTGGAGCATATTAACCCACTACTAGCCCCATTCTAACCATCTTTAATTCAGCTGCTCAACAGAGTCGCGGTGGAAATCCTTTTGGCTGCCCCTATCATCTCATCCAGAAATATCTGCTGTGTGGGACTCCTTCATGCCTTCTGGTACGTGGCCCCAGTCAGTTGAGTTTTATCACTGATTATTCTGCCTGCTCACCCCTCTTCTCCTACGTTCACAGACGAGCTACCTGAAAGGATCCTGACACCGCCTTCCAATCCAGTACATTGTTCAAATAAACTATCTTTACTCCAATCCTTGGGTTACTGACTTTCACTGGGTCCAGTCTGCTGAAACGTGACAGTACGATCTGGCCAGCACTATGGACCCATCAGAGCCCAAAGATTGGAAGGATTGGAGCGCTAGAGTCGAAAGCGCCATTGCGCAGCAGGAGGCCGGTTTGAGTGAGCTAACCCTTAATGTTAAGGAAGTGTCTAAGCGGATGGCGCTGCTAACCAGTTCTGCTTCCACAGAGACCCGCTTGCCGTTATCCCCTCAGGTAGTAACCCCGGGTCATGAACCCCGAATGGCACCCCCGGAAAGATATGCTGGAGAACCAGGTCAGTGTCGGGCATTTCTGATACAATGTTCCTTACAGTTTGAACTCCAACCCTCCTCGTTTCCCACAGACAAAGCCAAAGTCGCCTATGTGATCTCCCTGCTTTCTGGGAGAGCTAGGCTATGGGGTACAGCAGAATGGGAGAGGGGCTCCCCTGTGCTCTCCAACTTCCGCAGCTTCTCGAAAGAACTTCGTCGGGTTTTCGACCCTATTAGACCTGAACGAGAAGCGTCAAGGAATCTGTTTTCACTCTCCCAGGCTGGCAGGTCAGTGACCGATTATGTTATTGAATTTCGTACCATTGCTGCTGACAGCACCTGGAATGCTTCCGCCCTGTGTGACGCATTCTACCAAGGGTTATCTGACCGGCTCAAAGACGAGCTTGCGGCGAGGGACCCCCCAAAAGACCTCAATTCCCTCATAGATGTCGCGACACGTATCGACCAACGACTCCGAGAAAGAAGAAGAGAGTCAGGTAAAGGAGTTGGAGGGAACAGATATAGACTTAGCCCCACCAACAGATCCACAACACAGTCTGCCTCTGACACACCCCATGAAGCTGTGGCTGGTCCTAGCAACCCAGAACCCATGCAGATCGGACGTTTTAAATTGACCACGACGGAAAGAGATCGGAGGATCACCAATGGGCTCTGTTTATACTGTGGTCAACCAGGTCATATAGTACGGTCTTGTCCAGTAAAAGGAGGGGCTCAGCAGGGGTCGGGAGGACGCTGCTGAGCCGAACTCTTTTGGATCCTTCTGTCTCCCGTCCAGTTTTTCACTGTCAGATTACAGCTGCGGCACAGGAACATACTCTGGCAGTTTTCATTGACTCCGGATCTGACACTGAATTCATAGACCGACATGTGGCTGAACAACTAGGACTATCTTTCCTTCCCTTGTCAAAACCCGTGCAGGTCCGAGCCCTTGATGACCATCTGCTGCACAACGTTACGTGTAAAACAGAACCTGTGTCAGTTGTTTTTTTCTCACTGTCATCACGAGACCATCAGTTTCCTTGTAATTGATTCACCCCAGATCCCGGTCATTCTTGGCATCACCTGGCTCCGACTTCATAACCCTCATATCGACTGGCGGGAGGGCAGGATTATTAATTGGGGCGTCAACTGCCTGACTACTTGTCTTCGTTCTTTCCCCCTGGCAGGCAACATGACGCCGGAGGTCACGGAAGCCAATTACCCCTGTCTGTCTCAGGTCCCGACCCATTACCATGATCTTAAGGAAGTCTTCAACAAGACACGTGCCACCTCCTTGCCCCCACATCGACCTTACGATTGTGCTATTGATCTCCTTCCTGGCACGATGCCACCCAGGGGCCGTCTGTATTCACTATCCGCCCCAGAAAAGAAGGCTATGGATCAGTATATTTCCGAATCGCTCTCTGCTGAACTCATCCGACCTTCCTCCTCTCCAGCTGGGGCAGGATTCTTTTTTGTGGAGAAGAAGGACGGCTCACTTCGGCCATGTATAGACTACCGGGGCCTAAACGACATCACCGTTAAGAACCGCTACCCCCTGCCTTTAATGTCCACTGCTCTGGACCAGTTACAGAAAGCCGCCATCTTCACTAAATTGGACCTGCGGAATGCCTACCACCTAGTCCGCATCAGAGAGGGGGACGAGTGGAAAACGGCCTTTAACACTCCCACCGGACACTATGAGTATCGGGTCATGCCTTTCGGGTTGACAAATGCTCCTGCCGTGTTCCAGGCATTAGTTAATGATGTGTTACGGGACCTGTTGAATACATTTGTTTTTGTTTATCTGGATGATATCCTTATTTTTTCCCAAAACCTGGCTGAGCATGTTTTCCATGTCCGTACCGTCTTACAGCGTCTTCTGCAGAACCAGCTCTACGTCAAGGCAGAGAAATGTGATTTTCACGCCTCTTCTGTCTCCTTCCTGGGGTATGTGATCTCCGCCGGTAGTGTCGAAATGGATACCTCCAAAGTCTCTGCAGTCCGGGACTGGCAGACGCCCGAAAACCGTAAGCAACTCCAAAGATTTCTGGGCTTTGCCAATTTCTATCGAAAGTTCATAAAGGATTACAGTGTCCTAGCCAACCCTCTCCATCAGCTAACCTCCGTAAAGAAACCATACATCTGGACCAGTGACGCTGAGTCAGCCTTCAACCAACTTAAACAGCAGTTCACCTCTGCTCCTATCCTGCACATGTCTGATCCAACCCGACAGTTCCTGGTGGAAGTGGACGCCTCTGACTATGGGGTAGACGCTATTCTCACTCAACGGAGCCCAGACGACTCTAAGTTACACCCCTGTGCCTACTTTTCTAAAACCTTGTCCTCCTCCGAACGTAATTATGATATTGGAAATCGAGAACTCCTGGCTGTAAAGTTGGCTTTGCAGGAATGGCGCCACTGGCTGGAGGGCGCCGCCTTACCTTTCATAGCCTGGACAGACCACAAGAACTTAGAATACCTGAAGACAGCCAAGAGGCTAACACCACGACAGGCCCGCTGGTCATTGTTTTTCAACCGGTTCAGTTTTACTCTAGCTTATCGCCCTGGTCCAAAGAACACCAAGCCTGATGCTCTCTCCCGACAGGCGACCCATCCGGAGGAGGATGCAGGAGACAATGTGGATTTCATCCTCCCTGCTCATGTCCGTCTGGGGGTAAACCGGATCCAGCTGGAGGAGGAGGTCCGGCAGGCCCAGTCTGCCTCCGTCGTGCCCAACGGTTGTCCCACCGGATGCTTATTTGTGCCCCCTCACCTGCGGTCCAGGGTTCTGGTTCTCTGTCATTCCTCCCGTCTGGCTTGTCACCCCGGAGTGGCGCGCACGTTTCACCTCCTGTCTCAAAGGTTCTGGTGGCCGTCCTGTCGCCGGGATGTCCGTAGTTTCGTCTCTGCCTGCCCAGTCTGTGCTCGATCTAAGACTTCACGCCAACGCCCTGCTGGTCTGCTGCATCCACTGTCCATACCCCGACGACCCTGGTCCCACATCTCCATGGATTTTGTGACAGGACTGCCCCTCTCGGACGGTAAGACTGTGATCATGACCGTCATAGACAGGTTTTCTAAGATGGCTCACTTTGTGGCTCTCCCTAAGCTGCCCACGGCCAAGGAGATGGCGGACCTATTATCCATCCATGTGTTTCGGCTGCACGGTCTTCCCCTGGACATCGTTTCCGACCGTGGACCCCAGTTCACCTCCAGATTTTGGGCCGAATTCTGTCGCCTCATGGGTGTCCACGTCAGTCTTTCATCTAGTTTCCACCCTCAGTCAGATGGTCAGTCAGAGCGGGCAAACCAGGTGCTGGAGACCAGTCTCCGTTGTCTGTGTTCCGGGAATCCATCCTCCTGGGCCCGGCATCTGCCCTGGGTTGAACACGCACATAATTCTCTGCCTTCGTCAGCCACAGGTCTCACGCCCTTCCAGGTTGTGCATGGTTTCCAACCCCCTCTGTTCGAGCCACAGGAGGAGGAGGTCCGGGTTCCCTCTGCCCATGCTGCGGTCCGCCGTTGTCTCCGTGTGTGGAGGCGTGCTCGGGCGGCGCTGCTGCGGACCTCTCTGCGGTACCAGACGGCTGCCAATCGTCAGCGTTCAGAGGCCCCTTCCTACCAGGTGGGTCATGGCTGGCTACTAAAGATCTGCCGTTGCATGTGGAGAATCGTAAGCTGGCCCCACGGTTTGTGGGTCCATTTCCCATCACTAAAGTGGTTAACCCAGTGGCTGTGCGCCTGCGTCTCCCCAGGACTCTCCGGATTCACCCCACGTTCCACGTTTCCAAGGTTAAGCCTGCTCTCTCCTGTCCGCTGGTTCCCGCCTCCAGACCCCCTCCGCCCGCCCGGTTTCTTGACGGTGGGCCGGTGTATACGGTGCGGCGCATCCTGCGCTCTCGCCGCTCTGGGAGGTCTGTCCAGTATCTCGTGGTTTGGGAGGGCTATGGTCCTGAGGAGCGCTCCTGGGTCCCTGCTCGTTTCATTGTGGACCCGGCCCTCCTGTCTCGGTTCCACCGTCGCTGTCCCGATCAGCCGGGTGGGTCGTCGTGAGCCGCCCCTTGGAGGGGGGGTACTGTCACAGTGTTTGGCTGAGGTCAGGATTTCCCAGCCGTCCCTGAAGGCATCCTCCCTCCAGCTCTGCTCTGATTGCTGATGCGCTCCACCTGTGCTATGCTCTTTATATACCTGTGTGTGACAACTTCTCTCTGCCAGATCGTCTTGGTTTATTCCCTGCACGTTTCCAGCCCTGTTCTTCTGCCTGCCTGCCTGAATTGATCTCCGACCTGCTTCTGACCCGGATCTTCTGATTCTGCCTGCCCCAGTCTGGTAACTCTGTTCTGTCGTTTGGATTATTCTGGAACTCTGACCTTTTTGGATTGTCTCTAGGACTAGGATTTTGGATTACGGACTTAACCTTTATTACTGGAAGGACCCCTCTGGACTCCCATCGGAAGGATTAGTCTGGAGCATATTAACCCACTACTAGCCCCATTCTAACCATCTTTAATTCAGCTGCTCAACAGAGTCGCGGTGGAAATCCTTCTGGCTGCCCCTATCATCTCATCCAGAAATATCTGCTGTGTGGGACTCCTTCATGCCTTCTGGTACGTGGCCCCAGTCAGTTGAGTTTTGTCACTGATTATTCTGCCTGCTCACCCCTCTTCTCCTACGTTCACAGACGAGCTACCTGAAAGGATCCTGACACTGCCTTCCAATCCAGTACATTGTTCAAATAAACTATCTTTACTCCAATCCTTGGGTTACTGACTTTCACTGGGTCCAGTCTGCTGAAACGTGACAGTGTAGATCCAACTCCAAGGGAGAGAGGTGCCAGGCAGGAGGTCGATGGCACAATCCCATGAGCAATGCAGTGGCAATTGCGTGGCTCAAGTCTTGCTGAACACCTCTGCCAGGTCCTGATAGGCCCTCAGAATAGAAGGATCTACTGCCGTGGAAGGGCTCTCAACTGATGTTGAAGCAAACTGCAGCGCTGGGACTGGACTGCCAGGTGATTTGGGCACTCTCACTTTTCTGTCCTTCCAGTGGATGGCGGACTCATTTGATACCAGCCATGGTAACCCCAGAACCAGGAGGTGGCGAGCTTGTGGAAGAACAAAGAGGGCGAGCTGCTCCCAATGAGCCCCCATTGTCAGCTTAATGGGGCCAATAAAGTGGGTTACCAAGCCCCCGCTGATGGGTCTTCCGTCGATGGCACGGACAGAGATGGGAGTGGGAAGAGGGTGGAGAGGAAGATGAAGTTGCCGAGCCAACCCAGGAGAGGCGAGATTGCCGACGGCCCCCAAGTCAACTAGAGCTGGGACAGAGGAGCTCAAATAACCAGCAAGTACTCTTACTGGAACAACAAACTGATCTGAGCTGTAAGGAGGAGGTGTAACACTCACCCTGGGGTCGGCAGAATGCCGACCTCTTTTATCCCCTTTGTCCCTAGAAAAATGGGGACAACCAGGCAGGAGGTGACTTCCCTCCCCACAGTACATGCACAAGCCCCACTCTCTCCGGCGTCGCCGTTCCACTGCTGACAACTTGGCCTGTTCCAACTGCATCGGCTCCTTGTCGGTGTCATATCGGGCTGGAGTATGGATTGAAGGACCGTGCCTCTCTCTGTGGAGATTGTCAAGCCTGATCGCCAGAGAAATCAGAGCGTCCAGTGACAGGATGTCACCACGACAGGTTAACTTTGTCTCTATCTCTGCCTTGAGCCCCTGTTGGAAGGCAGAGATTAGGGCCGGCTCGTTCCATCCGCTCACAGCTGCCACTGTCTGGAAATCCAGCGCATACTCCGCAACTGTGCGGGCTCCCTGTTGTAAGTGAAGAAGTCTCTCACCCCCCTCTCTGCCTTCTGGAGGATGATCGAAAACAGTACAGAAGAGTGTTACAAAACGTGTGTAAATAGTGGGATTATCACCTCCTCGACTCCAGACTGATCATGGGTCTCAACACTACAATACCCAGAAACCCTCTGCTTCAGACATCTTGGACACACCTGCTTCCTATCACAATCATCAGCCTGCACCTGGTCGCCTGCCTTCATATGCTCTCTGCACAGACTGCTACCTTGTGTGGTATTCTTACTCATGCTCGTAACTCAGAACAGTTATTATTGTACTTCAGAGGCTTTATTAAAAGTTCCTTTGTTCTTACCTGCACTTGTGTCCGGCTGCTCTCTGGATTTGCTTGACATTCTGTCAATTTGTTCTATCAAACTGACTATAAAAAGATTTATTTTTAATTATCAGTTTGTTGACTTTTTTCTTCTAATGATTTCATTCATAACAATTAATTACTGTTTTTTTTTTTTTTGTTGTTGTTTTTTTTTTTACAATTTTTTCAGCATTCAACACTAAATAAAGGACCTGTGTATAATCAAACACTAACCCAGCCTCCCCAACCAAATCTGTCAAGGAGATCCACTGCGTTACAGTCAGACAAATCAATGTACAGACGTCGACAAAATTGTTGGTACCCTAAGAAGAAAGAAAAACTCACAATGGTCACAGAAATAACTTGAATCTGACAAAATTAATAATAAATAAAAATTATATGAAATTTAACCAATGGAAGTCAGACATTGCTTTTCAACCATGTTTCAACTGTCACGTATGGCGGAACGATGGAGGTGGAGAGGACCCAAATGCAGGCAGTCAGGCAGGAGGCAGAATTGGTGCAAGTAACAGAAGGTTTATTTCCAGGATCAAAAATAGGAAAAAACAGATTACTTAAATCAGAGGGAACAGGCATATGTGAACCACTGTGACGCAGTAGAATGGAGTGGTAGAACGCAGTAGGATCAGACGAGGAATAACAGAAAACCAGGGATAGATAAACACAAAGGGAGTAACAAGACACAGGTGAAGCGGATTACCAATCAGGCCAGGTGTTCAGGGAAGCAGAAACAACATCAGCACACAAAGGAAAACTAACTAAACATGATCAGAAATCCAAAAACATGAACATAAAGCCCATAACCGTGACATTCAACAGAATTATTTTAAAAAATAAACTCATGAAACAGGCCTGGACAAAAATGATGGTACCCTTAACTTAATATTAAGGGTGGCAATCACTGTAATCAAACAATTCCTGTAACTGTCAATGAGACTTCTGCACCTCTCAGCAGGTATTTTGATCCACTCCTCATAAGCAAACTGCTCCAGTTGTCTCAGGTTTGAAGGGTGCCTTTTCCAGACAGCATGTTTCAGCTCCTTGCAAAGATGCTCAATAGCATTTAGGTCAGGGCTCATAGAAGCCACTTTAGAATAGTCCAGTGTTTTCCTCTTAGCCATTCTTGGTGTTTTTAGCTGTGTTTTGGGTCATTGTCCTGTTGTAAGACCCATGACCTGCAACTGAGACCAAGCTTTCTGACACTGGCCAGCACATTTCTCTCTAGAATCCTTGATAGTCTTGAGATTTCATTGTACCTGCACAGATTCAAGACACCCTGTACCAGATGCAGCAAAGCAGCCCCAGAACATAACAGAGCCTTCTCCATGTTCAACAGTAGGGACGGTGTTCTTTTCTTCATATGCTTCATTTTTCCGTCTGTAAACATAGAGCTGATGAGCAAAAAGTTCCATTTTTGTCTCATTTTTCCATAGGACATTCTCCCAGAAGCTTTGTGGCTTGTCAACATGTAGTTTGGCTTTTTTATGATTTGTTTTCAACAATAGGCGCATTCCGACAGAGAAGTTCTAAGAACGCAGTTCTAATAACTGTCTTAGTTCTAAGAACGGCCCTTGTCCAGGGGAACTGTTTCATGTTGCATTCGCACATGAGTTGGGGGCGGTAGCGGGACCGATGTGACGCATACGTCTGCGACAGGGACGTGTGACTTTAGCGCCACATAACAACAAAACAAAACCCGCTAAAAACAAAACAACACGGCAAGCTAATATGGAGAAGGAAGAGATCGTAGTGTTCATGCTCTGCTTGATGGAGGTGTTACTGATGGACTATAAAATCAGGCGTCTCACGTCGAGGCTGGAAGGCTCCTGAAAGTCAGAAGATGAAGAATCCAGAAGCAGGAGATACGCCGCAGACAAAGGACAGACACGTAAGTTTAACTTATTAAACATGCGCCGATTGTATACGTGTCTTATGAGTAAACATTTCAGACGGCGGGTTTATTGTAACTCGTGTTCTGCGTTTCAGACGTTGCTGCAGCTCATTGAACCTCCTCACCGTCCGGCTGGTCCGGAGCAAAGCTGATAACTAGTTGGAAAAGGTTGTTCTCAATTTTACCGATGAGCAGTGGATAGAGAATTTCTGTATGTCCAGGGAGACGTTTCAATACATCTTTGGCCGCCTGAAGCTGCACTGGAGAGGATGGACACAACCACCTGCTGCAGATACTGAAGGAGATGGAGAACAGCCTGGATGCTTTACCTCCTGCCTTCCAGCTAATCACTACACACCTCTTCATAATAAGCATCATGTTCTGGAAGTTCGACAGATAGAACATACATGTATACATGATGTACACATTTAAAGAGAAAATGTTCCATAGAAAATGCATCATTTCATTTTTTTTTTTGTGTGTGTGTGTTATGTGCAAAATAAAGATCTCATCATCTGCTTTTAAGCTTTGTGTGTTTTATGGAATCATCAGTAGAAAGGTGAAGGAGAAATCCGTCACTGGAGGGTTGGTTGTGACTGAGTTACGGTTTAGAATTATGAGGACATAGTCACACAGATTTAGCGTATATGAAGGTAAAAATATAAAAAGGTGGTGAAATGTTTACAGGTGTGTAATTTGTGTCAGATCTTGGTTAAACATGATAAACTTCGTTCTGTGACATGGAGCATATTATAAAGTTGATAAACTAATGTAATTTACACCCAGGGATAAGACTTAAAATGTAGCGACCAAAGATGGATTATTTAATATTTCATAGCTGTGATAAGTTAATAAAAACTCAATATTTTTATTAGCTAATATTTTATAGATGTGGCCAAAGCACATCTAACAGACACAAACTGAATACTTCAGAGTCTTTACAAAGTCATTTATTTTTTTTATAATGAATACAGCAGAGCAAAAATAACTATTTACATGTGTGTATATGCTGCATATCACACTGGCTTTTCCTGCCGCACGCAGGAGTCATTTGCTGCGACGTTGCCCGAGTAAACATGTCGGTGGTACAAACTGTCCAATTTACTGTTTTTTGGTTCGTCCCACTCCGGTTGTCGTGATCCTTAATTTATTTGTAGTCTTGTGTGAGTTTTCTACGTGCGCTGCTTCGCGTTATCCGGTGTTCTCTGAGAGCTGATCGTCAGGAATATTTTTATATTTTGCTGCGAACCTTCAAAACCTCTCTGAAAATCCTCTGTGGCGTAGACGGTCAGAAGAGCTTCGACCTCCTCGTCGGCCCATTTATCGCTTGCTCTGTTGTTGTTTTTGTCCGTATGTGCAACCGTGTTTTTTAAATGTGGCGGGGACACAAAATGCGGAAATCTGGCAAGGGGCGGAGCTACCAGTCACCAAACACCTACGTCATGAGGGTTCCTATAGAACCCCGTTCAGACCCTGCCTCTGAGCAGGAGCTAAAATGGTTATAGGAACTGGGGGCTTTGGTCCCCAGTTCCTATATGTCGGAATGCGCGAAAAAACTGCCTGGTTCCTGAAAAGGTTATAGGAACTGCAAAAGGTTCCTACAGTCGGAAAGAGCCTAATGGTTCCTCCTTGGTCGTCTCCCATTAAGTCCACTTTGGCTCAAACAAGGATGGATGGTGCGATCTGACACTGATGTTCCTTAAGCTTGAGGTTCACCTTTAATCTCTTTAGAAGTTTTTCTGGGCTCTTTTGTTACAGTTCGTATTATCCGTCTCTTTGATTTGTCATCAATTTTCCTCCTGCAGCCACATCCTGAGACAACTCTTTCCTTTGCTTCCTCTGGTCCATGTTGGGTGTGGTACACACCATGTCACCAAACAGCACAGTAACTGGTTACAAGATTGTAGACACCTGTGATGCTAATTAGTGGAAACACTTTGGATTAACATGTCCCTTTGGTCACATTATTTTCAGTCTTTTCTAAGGGTACCATCATTTTTTTCCAGGCCTGTAAATTGTCTTTTTAGGGCAGGCAGGTATGTGAGGAGCACTGACAGAAGAAAACCAGAGACACTCTGCACAGGGTCCACAGTACTCTGCAGAGACAAAATTGAAGTAACCTTTAATGGGCTATCTGGTTTAAGTCGGAGGTTAGTGGCACACACATATGGAGCAGTCCTTGAGTTACCATGTACACACATGGACAAAATTGTTGGTACCCTTTGGTTAATGAAAGAAAAACAATGTTCACAGAAATAATTTGAATCTGACAAAAGTAATAATAAATAAAAAATCTATGAAATTTAACCAATGAAAGTCAGACACTGCTTTTCAACCATGCTTTAACAGAATTATTTTAAAAAATAAACTCATGAAAAATGCCTGGGGGACATACTCACATTCTTACAACAATAGTCAGTATAGTCTTGAGGGTTCAATAGGCTGCCCCATTGTCAGATCACCAAGATCCTGTACGGCAGCTGTCAGGATGAAACTGATCTGTTTATGGTGATGGGGGTGAAGAAGAAAGGCTATCAATGTATTTCCGTGACTCATCAATTGAAGGTAGCAACTTCCTATCCCCGTCGGCAAGTGTAACGCGGAGCCGTGCAGGATACAGGAGAGAGGGTTTTAACCCTCTCTTGTAGAGATCTGCCATGACTTCATTGTACTCAGCTCGCTGGCTCAGAACCTTAGGACTGTAATCTTCAACCACTCGAACTTGCTGGCCACAGTAATCCAGCTTCCCTCTGCTGCAAGCTTCGCAGATCAGCAGGTCCTTCACCTGATAGTGGTAAGCGGAGGATGACAGGATGTGGCCTCTGTCCGGGAGCCGGTTTAGCTGCTAGCAAACGGTGAGCCCCTGTCGATCTCAGGAAGTGTCTCTTTCCCAAAAACCTCACACAGCAGATTAGGGAAAAAACTATAGGTTGCCCATCTTCAATAGACTATGCCAGGCCCAGGATGTGAATATTTTGTCTTCTGCTTCGGCCTTCTAAGTCGGCAACCTTAGCCGTGAGCTTGAAGTTGCTTTCTCGCAGGCTGGAGCAAACATTTTCTAATTCTCTGACATGCTGGCTCAGATCCTCTGAAACAAGCTCACGAGATGACAGACGCTGACAGTGTTCATCAACTGTGGAGCAAACCTGATCGAATTTGCTTTCCAATAGATTAAACGAAGTATTAAAGAGGGCATAATTATGTTAAAATACGTAATACTGGCTTGTCTTTAAGATGTTGTGGCTCAAAAAAAGGATAATTTAATCTTTTATATTTTATATAGTCTATTTAGACTGTTTCATCTGCATTTTGCCTCAGAAGTGTCATCTGACCACTGTAACATCTCATCCATCAGCTGTTATTCTCGATAGACCTGGGGGACCAGACATCCGCAAGGTTACCTGCCGCCCGGTGGTCTCTATAAGAGCATAAATGCTTTCTCATCACTGTTGACGGTGTTTTGTGTTTTGCATTTGTTTTTGCATTAAGTATCTCTTTTGTTCATTTGTTTGAAATAAATTTATTATTTATAAAAATTGATCATTTATATTTCTTGTTAGTTTTATGGAAAACACACACACACACACACACACACACACACACACACACACACGTGTGTATGTGTTTGTGAGATTGGAATGAGTTTATTAAAATAAAGTTGTACTGTTCATCTCTTTTATAAAAGTAAATCTCTTTATATGAGTATGTGAGAGCAAAAGCGCATTAAAAGAGCACATGTACACAGATAGTTGGTTCTTCTGTGCGCCAATAAAAAACAGCACAAACCTTTATTTTCTGCGACACATGCCTCCTAGAATGGAATGATAAGGGTGCCAAAAATGAGAATAAATCTGGAAAAGAATAGGAAAATAAATGAGGGAATATAGAGATTTTTTAAAAATAAAAAATAAAAGACTGCTTAGAATTATTATGTTTCCATATTAGTTTGTACATCTTTGTATTTATTGGTTTTTACGTCATGTAAAAACTCTAAAACAGACGTTTTCCGGGATTAATCAAGTTTTCTGCCTCGCAGCATCACAAATTGCCGTTTTGAACTTCTATCAAAGAACAGGCTCGTGCGTTAATTCCACGCATTTTTGACGGTTGAGAACAACGTTCCACCCGCCGTGTCACGTGAGCAGGGCTTGGATGGATTCGCTTGTCATCGAATATCTGTATTTCTGAGCTGTGGCTCTATTATGAACACGTATTTAATTGAATTCAAGGGACAAACGTGATGTCAATTATTTTTTTAAGCATGTGTTTCTTCTCACATACGTATCACACACTGAGTTTGTTTACAAGGTTGTTGCAGCGGTTTTATTTTTTAGTCTTTGATGGGATTGACAAATTTACTGAGGGCCCTGAAGGCAGCGTGACACAACAAAGAAGATGGCGTGTTGTAGAAACTGTTTTTGTTGCCAGTGTTGCTGCAGAGAAGGAGAGACACGGACCCCAGAAGAACTGGTGAGGAAAGAGAGATAAACTGATAAAAGCGAGGGTCGACTGATTATTTTATGATCTGATTTGTTCCTGAGGATTTCTTCAGAAATCTCCCCAGTGCTTCTTTCTGCTCTGCTCCACCCTGCTGCACAGTTACTGGATCCTGTTGTGTGTCATCTTCTGCACGCTGTACCTTTAATCTGTTCCCAATGTAACTCTGACAGTTTGGTTATTATAAGTGTAACTTCGCGTTGCTTCCAGATAAAAGATCTAAAGCTGCAGGATAACATCTGATTCTGTGCACCAACAATATTGTGCAGTTTCCATCCAAACGACTCTTTGTATGTTTTCTGCCAGATGTTCACATGTTCAAATTATATATATATAAAATTATATATAAATAACCTTTGATTAACATCAAAACAGGGCATGCAACATTATAATTATTTATGGAACAAAAATTAAGCCAAACGTCAAAATAATGTGAAAATGTTTATTCATTCTTACTGCTTCCACAGGACTAAAGAAATAATTTTGCAGTTTGGGGCCTGGAGAGTATAAGACTCTCGGGTCCGCTACCCTGCAGGTTTTTGTTGTTTCCCTGCTCCAACACATCTAACTGAAATTAATAGGACATTGTGAAGAAGTTGAGAAGAAGTTGTTGGGTCTATTTGATTTAAATCAAGTTGGAGCAGGAAAACAACTAAACCCTGCAGGATCAGAGTTTAACACCCCTGACCCATTTAGCATGTTAAACTTGTTAAAAAGACTAAACATGTATGGCTTGCTTAAAAGGGTCTCAGGATAAAACCTCTAAAAACAACATGGCTGCACAGCCTTGGTTGGCAAAACTGCATCTGAACCACCTGACTTCTGGAGCAATGTCCTCTGAACAGACCAGACCAGAGTGGACATGTTCAGTCAGAATGCAGAAAACAGCATATCAGCACAAACACCTCATACCAACAACGCAAGATGCAGTTTACGTTTTGTAGTATTTATAAAAAACTATAATTATTTGTTGTTTTATACAGCCATTTTGATTAGGACTCTGAAAGGAGAGTTCTTGGATCTCAGTGGATCCTCCAGCTAAATAAAGAGTGAATATTACTGAACAGATTAAGTAGTTTTCACAGGTTGTTTTTTTCTTTTGTGAATTTATGAATTAGTTTTTGTTTTGATGTTTTTCAGACAATTCTGGGGGAAATCCAAGATGAAGAAGATGAGATTCTTCCCAGGAAAGACTATGAGGTAAGAAGTGTTAATGGGATGTTTCTGGCCGAAGTACTGATGATGGCTGACCCAGGTGATGGTGACAGTGTGTGTGTGTGTGTGGCTTTAACAGAGCTTGGATTATGACCGCTGCATCAATGAGCCATATGTGGATGTTCTGGAGGGGATGGACAACAAGGTGACCTGATGATGGTGATGATATCATCCATGCTGTGTGTTTCTGTGATATGTTCTCTTTCTCTTTCTTAATGATTACTGTTGAAGTTGTTGAGCCATGTCATAAAAACAACCTGGAGTAACGAGTGAGGGATAAAAAGGAAATTTAATCTGGTTTTTGTCTCAACTGATGTCTTGATTGTCTTTACATACATTTTTAATCTGTCTACAGAAAGCCAGAAAGTATGAGGCAGTGCGGTGGGTGATGGTCTTCCTGATTGGGGTTACAGTAGGTCTGGTAGGTGAATTATCAATATCCTGATTTGCTTTGTCAGACTACACCATGCTGCAGATTAACAGAAAGTGTCTCCTTTTTGTCTCTTCCAGGTTGGCCTGTTTGTGGACTTCTTTGTCCATCTTTTCTCCAAAATCAAATTCAGTGTGGTTGGTGATTGTATCCTTAAATCTGTAGCTCACTGATCCATAGAAGCTTTCATGAGTCACAATATTTAGTGAGAATGTTATGGGAATGGGTTTATATGAAAGACGTGGTCTTTCCTGATCCTCTGAGAGGGTTCTTTGAGGCAGCAGACTGGAATGTGCTCTGTGAATCACATGGAGAGGACATCAATAACTTCTGTGTGAACAGCACCGTCCCAACAAGAACAGTGAGATGATTTCCCAGTATCAAACCCTGGATCACCAGTGACTTTAAAAAACTGTTAAACATAATAAAGAAAGCCTTCAGAGATGGAGACGGAGTTATTGAAGACAACACGAAACACCTAAATACAAAGGTGAATAAGTGCAAGGAGGACTACAGCAAAAAGACAGAAAGCAGCTCCAGCAGAGCACATTATACAGGTGATGTTATCCTGCTGCGTTGCTGCCTGACGCACCTCCACCAGTGCCTTTGGAAAGGTGTGTTATGATGCATCACTGAACACCTCAGTGGCCCTATGTGGGTCTTCAACTGGGGACCACCTGTCATTGATGTTTTGATCCTTTAACCCCAGTACGTCTCCTGATGGCGGAGCGGTGGCAGGGATCTCTTCCTACCACCCCCTGCTGAAGCCATAGGTGTTGTTCAGCCCCCACCCGTTATGCTTCCTCCTTAGCCACAGTCAAAAGCTGCCTTTCTCTGCCTCAACCAGCTCTTTCATGGCTTTCCGATGCCCCGCCCCTTTGCATCCCATGTCATGGAGTAGGTGAGCAGTTGAGGAACCTACGAAGCCTCTGCACCCACTTCCACATGGCATGTAACAGCTTTCCAGCCAGTCTCCCTGCACTCCACCTCCAGGTCTGCATATTTGGATAGCTTCCTCTCATTAGCAGCCTCCAGCTCCCCTTCCCATGGGACAGTGGGTTCAACCAGATGGACTGTCTTGCAACCCTCTGACCACATGACCAAGTCTGGCTGGAGCGATGTTTCCACAATCTCCCTGGGGAAGTGGAGCCTATTTCCCAGGTCGACTCACTGCCCGGTGAGAGGAGTCTTGCTGTATCTCTTTGGCA
The DNA here is from genome assembly GCF_017639745.1 of Melanotaenia boesemani. NCBI lineage: Eukaryota > Metazoa > Chordata > Actinopteri > Atheriniformes > Melanotaeniidae > Melanotaenia > Melanotaenia boesemani. The sequence goes on along the minus strand of NC_055694.1, from coordinate 32,203,783 downwards.
GGGTGCTTGACGCTCTCTCCAAACCTTGCAAATGTGACGGAATGTCTGACTGGAGCGGAAGGTCTGCTGTTTGCCTCCTGTCTGCATGACTCTGCCACCTCTGCCAGCTTTTTCAGCACTAGGTCGTTTTACCATCTGTAGTGGCCTTGGGCCAACGCTGTCCTGCAGCCTGACAGGATGTTTCAGGGACAAGGTAAGGTGTCATATGTTACTTTGATCAGGAAACTGAGCCTTGCTTGGGGGATCTTCTAAAGATCAAACCATGACCTTCCCATGATGTCCGACGTCCTTGCTGACCCTGGGACATGGCTTTGATGGTAAGGTGTTCCTGTTCAGCTCTTGCCACCTCTGCCACCATCATGGCTCTTTGATCTTCTTTGGAAGCCTTTGACCAGAACAAGGGAGTCTTGCCTCCCCCAAGGCCTGCTCGACCCTCCTGAACTGCCAACAGCCTTGAGGTGCTTCAGCCTGCCGATTGCCATGTTAACCTCTTTCTAGGCTTTCCACTTCCTTCCTGTTCTTATTTGGGTGCCTACTGCTCTCACCAGCTGGTCAGAGGATTCCCTTAGCCCCAGCACTAACCGAGCCTTCTCTTGCTTGTATCTCAAGCTGATGGCTCGCAGTGGCAGTTGTAGTGTGTTCCTGCTAAAGAAGTCTATGTCTGACAGACATTTTGGCAGTCCCAGCCACTTCCTGATGAACAAGTTAGCCAGCCCGTCCATCTTGCTTACCACTAAGGAGGAGATTTTGCTCATCAGAAATAACTGGAGAAACTGAACTGGAACAAAGCTGCAGGTCCAGGTGGTTTCAGCTTCAGGGTTCTAAAAACCTGCTCAGAACAACTATGTTGGATTCTTCAGCACCTTTTCAACACCAGCCTGAGTCAGAAAAGAGTTCCTGTGATGTGGAAAGCATTCTGCCTTGTGCCAGAACCTACACAATCCCAACCATCTGAACCAAATGGCTACAGACCAGTCACCTAACATCATCACGTCATGAAAGTCCTGCAGTAACTGTTAAGGGCTCATATCAATAAGCTGGTGAACACCTTTCAAGGCAAGGCAAAGCAAGGCAGTTTATTTGTACAGCACATTTCATGTACAGGACAATTCAAAGTGCTTTACATAAAACAAAGACATTACAGATATTTAGAATAGTAAAAGGCATCAACACATAATCAACACATAATCACAATAAAATAATAAATTACATTACAGACCCATTACAGTTGGCATATCATAATGTTCTTCGGGTTGAAGATGCCATCATCTACCTTATGCTGCAATGATTAGTCGATGTCGACAATAGTCATCAAAAGTCTGGGATAATTTCACGTTCATTCATTCATTCATTATCTTGATCGCTTATTCCATAACGGGTCGCGGGTGAGCTGGAGCCTATCCCAGCATTTTAACAGGTGAGAGGCAGGTACACCTGGACAGGTCACAGTCTGTCACAGGGCCGACACAGATAGACAAACAACCATTCACACGCACACTCACTCATAGGGAGAATTCTCATCTGGACCAATCAGGCAGCACACTGAGGATCATGTTATTTGATTTCTCAAATAACATGATCTGTAACGTGAGAAGCTCCATAAGTTCCAGGTGGAAATGTCCACCAGCCTGGATTTATGACTGTCTCACAAACAGACCAGTTTATGTGACTAAAGATTTGTGTGTCTGAGATGATGGTCAGCAGCACTGGAGTACCACAAGGGAATCTCACCATTTCTCTTACACTGTACACCTCAGACTTCCAGTACAACTCCAAGTCTTGTCATCTGTAGAAATACTCAGATTACTCCACAGCTGTGGGGAGTATCAGTGGTGTACAAGAAGCTGAGTATTCTGAACTGGTCAGTCAGTTTGTGAGATGAAGCAGAAACAATCTCCTCATCTTGAACACAAACAAAACAAACGAGATGATTGTTGACTTCAGGAGAAACAGGGGTAAACAAAGCAAACAAAACATCCTGGGAGAAGAGGTGGAGGTGGTGGAGGAATGCAAGTACCTCTGACTTCAGCTGGACAACAGGCTGGGCTGGAAATGCAACACAGAAGCATCTAGAAGAAGAGCAGACTTTACTTCTTAAGGAAGCTGAGATCCTTCAATGCCTGCAACAAGATGTTTCATATCTTCTTTAAGTCTGTTGTGGAAAGTACAATCAGCTTTGCAGCATCTGCTGGGGCAGCAGGAACAGAGATGTGCTGTAGCTGACTGTCCAGAAAAGAATGCTGCACAAGCTGCTGAAAATAATGGAAGATTCCTCACATCCTCTACACCAGGGATACCCAACTCTGGTCCTCGAGGCCCGCTTTCCTGCAGGTATTAAATGTTTCCCTGCTGGAACACACCTGACTCATTTAGTGGGTCAGTAGCAGACTTGAGCAGAGCTTGTCAGAGATCCATTTAATTTGAATCAGGTGTGTTGCAGCAGAGAAACCTCTAATACCTGCAGGATAGCGGGCCTTGAGGACCAGGGTTGGGGATTGGGGACTGCTGTACTCAACACAGTGAAGAAACAGCAGAGTGTGTTCAATGTTCAAGCTTCGTCAAGTCCAAAGCAAGACAGCCATTAACAGCAGCCATTAATTGCTATCTTTTTCTAATTATATATTATTGTTGTTTTTTATTTTAAAAAAAGAGAAAAAAAAACTACTACAGCATTGTAATTTCCCTTTGGGAATAATAAAAGTATTTTTCATTTAATTCCATAAGGTAAAATGTTTCTTCCTTACATGAACACCTCCAGCTATAGAGACGTGCACTGATAAAGGGTGTCTGTCTCTGTCTCTGCTGGAACTCCTCTCATTCAACATGATGTTCGTCTTCATTGCCAGTGTGCTCGTCCTCATTGAGGTAAGTTTGTTGACGATGTTCTTTACAGCTTCAAACAGATGTGCCTAAGACTGAGCCGCAGTAAGCTGTTGATATTTGGGATTTGCATCAGCTAGACTCCACATCATGTGAGGTGTAACACCAGAGGTTTCTATTCACCTTCCAGAGAGATCTGAGGAGGTATTTATAAAAGGTAAAAACAAACAAAAAAAAAAACCAAGATAAATTAATGATTCATGTTTTTGTTGACTGGTTGAAGCTAAATGATGCGAGTCACCACAGGGAGATGGTACAGTAGTCGTCCTAACCAGACATTAAAGCAGCACACTGACCTTTTATCACTGTGGTGCCTTCTAATGAAGACTAATCCATCTGGACTCCTGTCTCTTCTCTGAGCTCTGTCCAGCCAGTAAAAATCAGTATGAAGGTAGGTGTGTCAATTCAGGATCTGCACACTTTGGAGACTACTTAGGCTGGGGAGCATCCTGCGTAGTCTCCTCACTCAGAGGTCTGTTTAACGTTGGTGAAATGGGACAGCCTACCTAGCCAACAAGAATTTCCCGTAGCAGTGACGTAGGATGTTGAATCACTTAAACCTCTGAAATTTTGCACATCCTAAGACACTTTAGTGAATGTTGACACTGACCAGGTAATAATGTATAAAACGTGTTTTCCAGCCAGTAGACACTTCATTAACCCTGTAAAAAATCCATGAACATCAAATATTACAGAATTTTAATGCCACTGTTTTTAATGTACTTGGTTTTGTCATGTTTCAACTAAAGTGTAGTTTAAAAGAAAGAAACAAACTCTTCTGAGCTTTGTTGCTCATTCGCCACCGTCTTTTGTGCAATGAATTCTGGGAGAAAAGAGGCTACGAAGGATGCGTCACCAGCAGCCTTCGTTTCAGGCCAAAGTGTGGATTTGTAGGGTGGCTTCGGAGGCTCCTTCGAATTGGGACAGTGCGTGGCGCCCCACGATGACGTTTGAAGCTGACGAGTCCGCACTTCGAAGTGTGCAGACCCTGAATTGGGACACAGGGTTTGACTCTTGTTTGATCTCTTGCTCTTTCTCTCTTCCTCTGATGTCCTCTTGGGTTTTTTGATAATCAGTCGTGGTTCAAAATGGCCTGTGTGTTGATTTCCAGTTACTAGCATATTTATTACATACTAGCATACATACATAAATAGGTACTTCCATTTTAAACTTCACTGCTCTCATACTTTCATGCGTCCCTTATGTCAGCATGATTGTTATGACACGGTACTAATACATCCACCGGAGGGCAGAGTTCACCTCTGAGTTCTGACGTGAGTTTCAGACAACAGCAAACATGGCGTCGGTGGAGGAGATGATGATAATTTACATTGTCAGAATGAGAGATAAACAGAGGTAGTGCAGTAGATGATGGTGATCTCTGCAGCCATTAAATACCTTGCAGCAGCTTCCTCTTTGGTCCTTTCTCTGGTCACACATCAGCCACACTGCTCAACACTGCCCCCCCAGTGTGTGGTGGTACTGCTTCGTTTGCTGCATTGGCCCACACATCCGCAGGCTATCTTAAAACGGACCAAATTACACACGTAAAGGACACAGGAGACAAAAAAAAACCTCTGTATCCGTCTTTTACATGGCACATAAATCATCATAGAAATTCAGCAGTGTTATTGCACATCACATATTTTCCTACTCGGGATGCTGCAGGGCAACGACAGCTCCAGGAAAAAACATGGTGAATATCAGTGTGCCATCAAAATGAGTTAAAAACAGTTTTTATGCCAGAAACTTTTGTAGTGCTTGTATTTAAATCAAGAAATAAAAACAGTGCTGGACGTCCACAAGAGGACTCATCTTTTGGAGTTCTTTTCATCTCTGGGAATATCTGGGATATTATAATACATATATTTGGGAAAACATGCTGACGTGGGCTGGAAGCAGTCACATAATTTTAATCTTTACCAGGTTAAATGTGAGGTGTAAAGTGTTTCTAAACCCCCCGATATACATCAAGTCTCTCTTGAGAAAATCAAAAACCTCCTGAAGAAAACATCTACATTTATTTTTTGTGTAATACTGAAAGTTTTGTTTGTTTTTTATTAAATTTCTAGACATTGAAGTTGGTGCTATTAGAAAACAAAAACTTCTTCTGGTGTGTTTAGTGCACTAACAGTAACAAAATGAGTTCTCAGCTGCAGGAAAATCTTTCCTGGAGTAAAGTAGAAACGTTTGGACAGGCCTTACATTTAATAACGTGGAGCTACAACTCCATGCATTCCTCTGAAAATGATTGTGTGAATGTGGAACTGAAACAAAATGAGCATGTTGGTGGGTGTGTGTGTGTGTTTGTGAATGTGACTGCAGCTGTTCAGACTTGTGTTGGTATTTAAATGTTAATGGTCAGAAGTTGTAAAGTACAGAAAAGCAGAAGAATGCTGGTGCTGACACAAAGAAAAGGAGGAGAAAGACGAACAGGAAACTTTTACATTGATCATCAGCAAATAAATTAGCTGAGACATGGAAAAGAGGGAGGGGGGTGTTACATCAGCCCATGCCTCCGTCTTCTGATTTTCAGACGGGTTTGGATGGCAATATATCCAAAAATGTTTTTAATAAACCTTCAGCATAAAACTGAGATGTTTAGGTACCGTCAGATTAAAGGAAATCAGGATGTTTCATGTCTAAAAGAGGTGCAAGATTATATATTCCCTATTAGGAGATGTAAACATGAAAATTTGCCTCCTTCTCGCTTATTTTGAGGATTCCATAAGTAAAAAAATGTTGCATCTATTTTATATAAATCTAATGAAAATAGACCGTTTATATTAGTAACAGAAACAAACATTCCCAACATTAAAAATGTTCAGCTTTGACCTAAAGCCACCCGGGCAACTATCTGAGGAACTCGCCATCAGAAGGAGGTTACTGGTAACTTGTTGTCATGGAGATTGTTGGTGATTTTTTGCTCCAGTTTGAGGACACAAGCTGTGGTGTAATCTTGTTTTCCAGCCAGTGGCTGCAGGTTCGGGAATTCCAGAGATCAAAAGCTACTTGAACGGAGTGAAGATTCCTGGAATCGTCCGGCTGCGAACTTTTCTCTGCAAAGCAGCTGGAGTCCTGTTCAGCGTGGCTGGAGGTAAAACTTTTTACCTAAAACCACACATCGTTTGACAAATTCTCTGGAAACAACCCTAAAAAAATGTTTAGTTGCTTTATACTTCACAACAGCAGGAAGTTACGGTAAATACAGAATCTCCTCTCACACAGTTCAGTCCAACTAAAACAAGGCACCATTTTGATGTGATGTTGAACATCCCTCACCGGTCATCTGACTCAGTGTTTGTCCACTCAGGTCTGTTTGTGGGTAAAGAGGGACCCATGATTCACAGTGGAGCCATTGTGGGAGCTGGTCTCCCTCAGGTACGGTGCTGCATCGTCACTTGGCTTCTCCTCACAGACTCTAAACTCATGTCAACAGAAAGAGACAGAATCATTCATCTGAGAGCTGTTTTATATTCAGTCATGGTCAGATTTTACATGATTGTGAAGAATTTTATTTCTTATTGAATGAAATGAAAAATCCTCCAAGGGGAAATTACAACGTTGTAGTAGTTTTTCTTTTCTTTCCGTCCCTAATTGATAATCCGATTATTCCAGAGGGCGATCTCAGCAGGCAGGAATGACTTCCTGCTTCTTTATGTCTTGCAGCTACTTGAAGAAGCCTCTGGCTGAACACACTGTTGTTTCTTTACCGTTTTGTGTAGAGGATGTGAAGAATTCTCCATCATGTTCATTGATGCGTGAAACTCTTATAATTTCTTCTGTGAACTCATCAGATATCATCCTCTCAGTTTCAGAGCATCACTTTCAAAAGGATAAAGTTTGATTTCCCCTACTTCCGCAGTGACAGGTACGCCTCCATCCCATTCTCACACCAGCAAACCCTGCAGGCTGTTCACCACTTAGCTGGCAGGCTCTGTCCAGTAAAGCTCCTCATGTTTTCTGTTCTTCAGGGACAAGCGAGACTTTGTTTCTGCTGGAGCTGCTGCAGGAGTCGCTGCTGCCTTCGGGGCTCCAATAGGTGGCACCCTTTTCAGCCTGGAGGAGGGCTCATCCTTCTGGAACCAGGCGCTCACTTGGAAAGTGGTACGTCTTACAGTCCTCGTGCAGTCTCCATGTTTATATTGACATAAAACCATTTAGTATGACAAAGATTTTCCTTTTTTTCCACATGTCTGATCTTCTGTTTCAGCTCTTCTGCTCCATGTCGGCCACTTTTACCCTCAACTTCTTCCGCTCGGGAATCAACTTTAACAAGTGGGGTTCGTTCCAGCTGCCTGGTCTGCTTAACTTTGGAGAGTTCAAGGTAAAGAGTCCATTTACAGCATGGGCTGTAAAATATGAGTGAAACATTTTCCTCCAGTTTTAATTCATTCATATCTCAGGTTTGGTTTTAAAACCTGATATTTTTAGTGTAAAAGTCATGTAAAACCCATTTATTCTCAGCCTTTAAAATGGCATTTTAAGTCACTAAAAATTCTGCTTTCATTGTAATTTATTGACTTTGTGATAATAACAAAGAGGAGACGGGCGAGTAGCAGAACCTAAAGATTTGATTCAAACTCAGGCCACAAACAGAAAAGTTGTTTGGTTCATTATTTTTGTTTGCTATCCTAGTCCAGACCAAAGCATCGGTTTTACTCTAGTGCAGGTTCACTTTGCTATATGTGCAGGAATGTTTTTTAATATCAGACCACCACATGTCTCTAATTGCAAAGATTTTTTAAGTTGTATATCTTGTTGATGGAAATCAGAAATGCTAAAAGTTAATTTTACAAGCTGAAACATCACAAAGAAATAAAAACATCAAACTAGAGCCCGGATTCTTTTTGTTTATTAAACCAAGAAAAATCCAACTCTTATAAATTTTACATGCTTTTTTTTTTTTTATCTGAATTTTATGAGAGTGTCGGGCCAACAAGCCCTCACACGGAGCCACAGAAGAGAAAAACCACATTTATTTTGCAGTATTTAGTTGAAATCAATCACCTGTGCTGACCAGTGTCCAGATGGAGATAAGAACTGCCACCTGTGGACAGCAGTGGACCTGGCCTTCTTTGTCCTGATGGGTGTGGTGGGTGGCCTGCTGGGGGCGCTCTTCAACTGCATGAACAAGTGCCTGGCCAAGTATCGTATGAGACACATCCACCCCAAGGCCAAGTTCATCAGGTGAGCCGGTCGCAGCCCGTCTTAGCAATCATCCTTTCCAGCTTTCACTGATCTGATCCTATTTTTTTTTTCTAGAGTTCTGGAGAGTCTGCTAGTTGCCATGGTGACAACACTGGTGATATTTGCAGCTTCCATTCTGTTGGGTGAATGCCGTGACCTTTCCACCCCGACAACCCACAACAACACAGTAAGTGTGATTACGGTTGCAGCACTGAGAAGCAGAGATGCTGGTGAAGCAGCGAGTTTAGCTAACGAGACCAACCTCGGGTTCCTCTGCTGGTGAGACGGACAAACAGATGAAGCAGCATCCCACATTTTATCATACAGAACTTAAATGCAACACAAGCTCATGTGCTGTACGACTGCCTCATTTGAAGCTGAGGGTTTTGTTTTCAGCTGGCCGGCAGTGAAGACATCAACTCAACCATTCGACAGTTCTTCTGCTCCAACAAGACCTACAATGACATGGCCACGTTGTTCTTCAACCCTCAGGAGGCCGCCATCCACCAGCTCTTCCATCAGGATGGTGAGCTCAGCAGCTCTGTGGCAGTAAAAGTCTTTATTTAAAAACTTCCCCTTTTAACAACAGTCGAGTTGGATTGTTAAGGCAGTACAACAGCTCCCTTTTCACCCATATTCTTCCAGCTCTGTTCATAGTAGCTGGTTGTAGGATACAATCCACCCTGCTTTTATGAAATTAAATTAAATGAAAAATACTTTTTAATATCTGAAAGAAAATAATACTGTTGTGCTACGTTTTTCTTTCTTTTCAAATTATATGATTGAAATGTAGGTTTTTGTTCTGTAGGGCAGGAGGGACCTCCCGTACCTTTTTTGTTTCAGTTATTGTTTTAGTTTTAACTTTCAAAATTTAAAATGTTTTACATTTTTAGATCAATTTACATTTTTTTTATTTCATGTAATTAATTTATTCATTTAATTTCTTCAGTATTCCTCTTAAGATTGTTGGTACAGCTTTGTGCCAACATGCAAACTTAAATGTGGACACAAGTTACACCGTTTCCTACAGACCAGGTAGCAATTTGTAGTGCTCCTCTGGCCCCGGCGAGGGAATCAAGTATCCTGGTGTCGTATGCAAAGTGTGTGTAGCAGATGGTGTTCAAATACACACTTAAAATAGGTATTATATCTAAAATAGCAAAAATACATTTTAACCATCAAACCTTTACTTAGGTAAACTTCAGATGTCCCAAGTCAGTGAATGCAGCGTGTAATGCACTTCTATATGTTGTTTTACATCACTAAACATTACAACACTCAAAAATATCATTAACTGTTAACACATTTAACATCTGATGACCAATTATTTTCTAAAATGTAGGCCTTAAAAAAAAAAAAAAAAAATCTAATTTGTGCCCCCTTTTCCTGCTCAGTGCCACAGCTTGGCCCCCTGATAAAAACCTTTCTAGAGCCGCCCCTGCATATAAATCCTTTCTATATATGTATGCTACCTGGTTAGAGAAGGTCCTGCTCTGATTTGTATTCAGAAGCTGTTCATAATTTCCCTTCACCACATTCATGGATCCTTAGATGTAAGCGAGTGGTTTAGGGAGGACATTCCCTTGTTTCATCTTGCTGTTGATATCTGAACGTGATCCGTCTGGCTGTTTTATAACCAGCAGATTTCACAGCTGTGGCTCCTGCAAACCTCAGCTAATACTTAAAATTAATATCAAATAAATGCAAGCAATAGCCTATCTAATTAAAATGGGCTACTGTTTAGCGTCAACATCCTGCTAGTTTTCTACTCAACACAAGCTGAATGACGAACAAGAGAAAAGCCGACCAGCTGATCACCGACAGTCAGCAAGAGAGGAGGGGCCGAGGCAGAGAGTGACTGGAGCAGCAAAAAAACAAACAAACAAACAAAAACTCTGTGGCAAAAAGTGTGGGTGTTAGACCCTCACACCATGAAAAGTGTGGGTTTCAAAACACCCACATCCCCCTTGGGTGCAACGCCCCTGTATGGTCGCCCTTTTCATCTTAATCACATTGTTTGCTGTGTTACCAACTTTATATACTGACTCAGGGTGCAGGATGTTAAATATTAATAACGTTTAGTTCATCAGGCTTACAGTAACGTTTGGGGAGGTGTGTTTGACCGCAGTATATCATACTAACCTTTGGTAAAATCCAGATGTCGTTAACTGTCCTCTCTGTGCCAAATATCCTGCTGCTTTGGGTTTTCTTTTTATAGGCCTGGTGCATTGTGCATGGCGAGGAGGAGCGGGCCAATCAGCTGTCAGTGTGTGTGTCAGTGATGCATGGGTTGATCCACATTGAGCAGTTGCAAGTCACCAATAAAGCCAATAAAGTAGTTTCTTAGAATATCCAGATTTTATGCATGAGACAGCATCAAGGAAGGACGGGGTGGAATCTGGTGCTTGGAGTTGATTCTGTGGTGCTGTGCCACACATGGGTCTATGTGTGGGAAACCCCGAGTTAAACTCAACAAACCTTGAAGTACTTTATCACCTGGTCTGAGAGCTCAGACTAGCACACACAAACGGATTTAATCTCCAATACTTATATTCTCCTCATCTGTAGTTCAGTCAGTCAGATCCAGATTTCAGGACCAGTTTTACAAGGATTCATTCCGTGATCTGGGCCCAGTCATTAAAATCTTGTAGAGTTCATCTTGTAAAAACTGGGAAATGAAGGTTTCAGCAACATGAAGACAAATGATGGCCTGTCTCTGCTTCCTGCTTTAGGAACCTTTAGCCCGGTGACGCTGTCCGTGTTCTTCCTGCTCTACTTCCTGTTGGCCTGCTGGACGTATGGGGTGTCCGTTCCCAGCGGTCTCTTCGTCCCCTCGCTCCTCTGTGGAGCAGCGTTTGGGCGTCTGGTCGCAAACATCCTCAAAGTGTAAGAACCACGTTCTCCTTGTGTTGTAATGACTGGTTTTTGCCTCTGGGTGGCTGTGACCAGTTTCAAAACCAGTCAGAACTGTGTTTCTTAAATCTGGTTAATCAGATTAAAACAGTTAAAGCGGCGCTTTGGCCTCAGCAGAGGAACAAAGCTCACGGCAGAGGTAGAGGTGAAAATGTGCAGTTACATTACTGGGGTGCATCTTTACCACCCTGTTGTCCACTCATTCATAAAAGGCTTCGAAAGAGCGTTTGATATTTACTGCGAAGCTGCGTTTGTAACAGGGAACTTTTTGCATCGGTTGCATTGGTGCAACTAACTTTTCAATTTAGGTCTATCAGATAAAAACTGAGGTGCACTAAATTTTCCTGGTGTAGCTCTCAACACCACTTTTTAATTCATTTTAAGGATGATTACACACATATATTAATGGTTACTTGAATGAGGTTTAAAAAAAATGCTTAGCTTGATTTTAAGCATGTAAGAAACTTAAAGTTCTAGCTTCACTGAAAATAATGAAACTAAACAGTTTAAACTCTGAGGTGGTTTCTGAGAATGTGCTGCAGGGAGGGCAGGGGGACACTTTAGTCACACTCATCCCGGCATGCAGTGTTTTTATTTTTAAGTTTCAGTGCAGAATTTTGTGGATCTGCTAACAAAGCACCATTTCCCACCACTGTGTTCCCTACAGCAGAGATGTCAAACTCCGGACCTTGAGGGGGCGCTGTCCTTCCTAGGTGTTTCCTTCACCAACACATAGCTTCTTAATTTCAGTGAGGTGTGTTGTAGCAGGAAAATTACTAAAGCCTGCAGGGCATCGGCTCCTCAAGGACCAGAGTTTGACACCTCTGCCCTGCAGTGTATAATGTGCATCTATTTGAGTTTCTCTGAGCCAAGGAAACTGAACCTACCGTTTTTTTAAAGTATACAGATTAGCCTTTTTAGGTTTGGTTTTCTCCTGCACCAGTTTCAGCTCTGGCTCTGAGTTGGATGCCATTTCCGATAAAGGGTCGGGGGGTTAGCATCTTACCAGAGAGTAGGGAGCCTGATGCATGGATAGATACCACAGGGTCATGACAGCTGTCAGGTTAGGAGTCAGGAGCATGTGGATTAGACAGAATATTATTTATTTTAATGAAAACACTTTCTATAAGCCCATTTTTGGTCATCCTAAAATGAGATTACACCCCTGTATCTTCCTTCGTCTTGCTGTATTCCTGAGTCATTCCACTATAAATTCAACAACTAAAGTGTTAAAATCACAACCTGTTACGGTTAAACTCGTAACAGGGTTGAGATTTTTTGCTCAAAATAACCTTTGATGTACGTACTGAATGCTAGAGAGAACATGTAGCAGTACAGTCTTAAATAACAAACTATTTTAATAAATAATAGTTACTCCCACCACAGCTCATTACCTCCACTCTCCTCTGGCAGGAAACTGGGGATGGACATCTACTCTGGGACGTTTGCACTGATCGGTGCTGCTGCCTTCCTCGGAGGCGTGGTCAGAATGACCATCAGTCTCACCGTCATCCTCATCGAATCCACCAACGAGATCACGTATGGGCTGCCCATCATGATCACATTAATGGTACGTCATCAGTTAACGTGACGTTAAAGCCTCACTATGTAATGTAGAAGGCATTATTTACCATTTCTCTGCAGATTGCAGCTGGTTCGGTAAAGTGACTTTCAGAATGTTACCACCAGCATGTTTCCTTGTTTTTCTGTGAAAGTAAACTTAAAATTGAGGTGATTTTATGAAATAAAAGCTTCAGAGTCCCATGTGCTTCTGGGAATGATAATGAGGGAATGTATTCAAACTATTTTACATATGGAAACATTTGGGAAAACATACGGTATGTTTATTCAAACCACTGCATAGAAAACTGGCATTTTAACACAAGTTTCAAGCATTTCTACCCACTTACTGCTTAGATTGTCATGAAGCTGACAAAAACATCAGTCTAGAGATTATTATTATTCCAGGCCAGAAGCCACAGAGTAAATCTGATCCAGCCCTGGAGAAAAGTTCCTGTGTGACATGGTTTTGTGTTGACTGTCAGGTTGCCAAGTGGACCGGAGATTTCTTCAACAAGGGCATCTATGACATCCACATCCAGCTGAGAGGAGTCCCGCTGCTGGAGTGGGAGACGGAGGTGGAGATGGACAAGTAAGACGTGTTTTTGTACAAAGTTTCAGTTTCCGTGTACGAGTGTTTGCTACTCACACCCGGATGAGTCAGTGAGGACACGGTCCATATTTAGTGATGATAATTATGCAGCACACATGTAAACGTGTTAAAGCAGCTCTGTCTCTGGTAGAATTCTGCACATCAAATCCCCAAAAGCACATATACAGTCTTCTGTGTGCTATCTCTTTAAGGCTGACAGCCGGTGACATCATGGAGCCCAACTTGACCTACGTTTATCCCCACACCCGAGTCCAGTCTCTGGTCAGCATCCTGCGCACCACCGTGTACCACGCCTTCCCCGTGGTCACTGAAAACCGGCAGAACGAGCGGGATTTCATGAAGGGAAACATCCTTATCAGCAACAACATCCGCTTCAAGGTTCGTCCTGCAACACCTGACTGATGGAGTCAGGAGGGCTGCAGGCTTGAAACATCTCTTACAGCAATGGTGTCCAAAGTCAGTCCTTTAGGTCTTGGAAGTTTCCTGCTGCAGCCCCTGAATCAGATTTAAGGCCCATTTATGCTCTTACATACGTAAATAGCGACGTCCGTTTCAAACGTCATACGTTGCCGTCTTCATACTTCCATGCATATTTTGCACTTCCATGGTTGTTAAGTTAATTCCTCCACTAGTGGGCAGTGCTGAGCTCAGAGTTCAGTCCTGTGAGCCGGCGTCAGTTTCAGACACCGGTTGGCGACGGTAATGCTTCGCTATAAAGTTGTTTCCAGCCGCCCAACGTTACCTAAACACTCACATATAGTCTTTATTCAAAAGCTTGTACAATTTCTACAGTTGTTGTCCTCGTCTTCATTCTTCTGCTTTTTTGTTCCCTTTCTGATTCTCTTCTTCTTCTCTGGTTTTGTTTATTTCCCTGGTCACGTGTCAGCTATTCTGCCCCTGCGATTTCTGGTGGTATTACGTTTTTTCTTCGTCAAGCGACGGATAGCTAAGCTCCCTAAAAACGGACCAAATTACGCGTTTAAACGACTCAGAAAAAGGACGAAACTGTCCGTCTGTCTGCGGATCCGTCTTTTGTGTCGAGCATAAATGGGCCATAAGCCTTTTGGCATAACTCAGTTTAAACTTCCCTATAATAAAAACTATAATACTAGAACAATCATTTTTTTTAGCTAAAAGCTAAGACGTTCGCCTTTTAAGATGTCACATCGTTGCGAGTCGATGACGTTGCGGTGCAGTGACGTGAGATGGTAGGAGTGTTCGGCGGAGAAGCAACAGTGATTATCAGAGAAGTTGAGAGATGAAGAAAATATTTTAGTCTGAAGTTTATAGTGTGTTTTAGGTAGTTTTACCATGGTTTTCAGTACATTTTACCAGTTAGTCAGTAGTTTTAGTTGCTAGCTTTTACCACAGTTCGGCAGCAGGCTTGGCTGAGTTTTAGCTTAGTTTACATTAGTGTAGGTTAGATGAGTCTCAGCATCGTTCCCTGTTTTTCTGGATTCGATGGCACAGAGGAAATACTCTGCGGAGGAGGTAAGGGAGTTGTTGTCAACTCACTGTTCATACAGTATTTACACAATGAACCTGTACGTAAAACATAGTTTCAGGAGCTAGCAAACAAAAATATATATATTTCAAATAACCCGACGTGACATATTTGTCACATACAGTTTGAGACATTTTGCTTCAATTTATGGTATAAACTTTGCTTAAAATCCTGTTGAACACAATCTGATACTTGTCTTCTGTCCCCTAATAGATACCCAGAAGCAGAAAACCACATTATAATATTTTTAAACTATCACATGGTAATAAATGGTAGATATCCCTCCCAAAAAATGTTTTTTTTTTTGTTACATTTTGTTAAAGGGCCAAATAAAGACCTCATATTTAAAAATTGGACTTTTCTTACCATTTTTTCATGGAATAATATAATGTTTTTCTGCATTTATATGGGTTCAATGTTTTTGTCTGTTCATTTACCAACACTAAACCCAACTCATTTTCATGAAAAAGGAAAACATCTGAATGTGAATTTAAATTTTTTTAGACTTTCAATGCTCCATGACCTTTTTGGTTTCTATTGTACATACTCTAGGGATATAATGCAATAAAAATACTCCATTAAATGACCATTTATATATTCCATTTGCTTTGTATTGCAGCTGAAGTCAATGAAAACCCTGTTAAACTCTGCTTCTAAAAGGGAGTTCATCTCAAAAACTGGAAGAGAAAACTGTTGCACTAACTTGTACAGAGTAAAGAATCCTTTTATTGTGTACATTTACAAATGCTTTTGATCACTTAGTTTTGTGTATTTGTTGCATTTGCAAAATGTGGTGAATGAGTTTCAGATTTTTGTGTATTTTTTTATATTTATGACATAATTTTAACACCGTTATAAGTTATTATTGCTTGTTGACTTCTATAATCTTTTAGCATAAGTTGTACTGATCATAGAAATATGAAGCACATTAAGACTCCAATACTTGCAAATATAACAGAGAAGCCACAGGCGGACCATTTCTGTTATGGTTTTGTTTGAAAAACACTGGATAAATTGCTCTCTTCGGCATCAAGGGCAGCGAGCATCACTGCAGCAAACTGTTTTATAATTGAGCTTCTGGTTGCTTTTGACTTGCAGAAATCGAGCGTTGTGTCCCGCGCGGCCGAACAGCGACGGCGGTGCCAGTCTATGAAGTCGTACCCATCCAGCGAGCTGAGGAACGTCTGTGATGAGCAGAGCGCGGTGGCTGAGCCCGCGGAGGAGGGGGAGGACATTCTGCAGCAGATGCTAGAGAGAAGGTAGGACCGACGCATGTAGAAAGCTGGTCCGGTACACAAACTGTTGCATTAAAGGAGCAGAATCTCATTCTAAACCAGATGGAGCCAAAACTGAAGGTGAAATCTAACGTTGAGTCTTAAAACACCTCAAAGGTCTGTTTCAGAGAAAGCAGGGAAACCTTCTTTTAAGCATGTATGGTTTATATGTGTCCGGCATGTTAACGTAACACCAGGGTTTCCTTCAGGATTTTTTTAAACTGTGAGGGAGAACTTATTACACTTAATGAACAGCTGATTGAGGCGATGAGAAAGTACGGACCAAAACAAACTTTTTTCTTGTTCTTGCTACCGCAAGAACAAAAACAAAGTTCATGCTTCTTGTGGAGTACATAAGAAGCTTTACTCCGGTCTGTCATCTCTTCGCCATCACTCTCAACTGAGCCGCAGTAGAACCGGACAGGAAGTTGAGACTCCAGTGTTCATTCTTCCAAATTACATTATTTGCAGAGCAGTGCGACATTTCCTGAGTACAGTTTCACTCTGATTATGGTCTGTAAATGTGCTTAAATAGACTTTATGTTCCATTCAGACAGTATCATTTACATTAGTAGCATCTGGAAAAGATGAAAGCACGTGGATTTTATTTTGCCGTGACAGTGATCATTTATGTAGCAGAAACCCTGAACTTCAGCTTCATGTTAGCATAAAGAACATACCTGGGAGGCTGAACAGGCTAAGTTAACAACTCCAGCAAGCAGTTTACCGGTAAGCAAGTTCACCGAGCTCCACCGAATTCCTCATCCTCTGTGTTGTTTCTGAACAACTGCTGCTCGAACATCGTTTTCAGCTGCGTATTTTACTACCTGCAGTTTGGAATCTGCAGAACAGGATTTTCTTCTTTTGGGGTATTTTGTTTGTGTTCAGTCTTTCTCGGTTGTCTTTAAGTTCATATTTTAGTTCATTTTTCATTGTTACAGGAGCAGCAAATACTATTGTCACGGTAATGTTTCCGGACTCCAGACAAACTTTTTTTATGAGGAACACAGCAGCCCCTAACTTAAATTTTTAGGAGCGCCAGCAGAAAATTTAGGGCCACACACTGAAATCACCTTGCAAAGCAAATATTCACATTTCCACTCATTTTAACTGTATTCGTGATCAATACTTGAACAGTAAATGTTTACAATTCACATTTTTATTGTGCAGCAGTTGACATAACATAAAAAAAAAACATCTGATGTCATTTCATTCTACCATATATTCAGTAAACACTTAAAGTATTTCAGAACAGCTGCTAATGAAGCCATACTGTACTCCAGCAGCAGATGATGATGCAACAAAAACGCTCCTGTTACATCAGCAAGGGTCCAGTAAAATACCTGGTCCACAACAAGTCTATTACCCATAAAAGCCAGTTTTAGCAAACATTGCAGGACTCCTTACTAGGAGTGTAAATAAGGTGTTAAAAAGATAGAGATCTTTACAAAGTCAGGAAAGTTTACCAACTCTCTGAAAGAGTCTTTTCTTCCTGGAGTCTTGCCTCAGGGATGGAAGAAATGTCTGAACTGCATCCTCAATCAGCGACTTATCCGGACTAAAGTAACTTAAATTCATCCTCTTCATTAGTCTGCGAGGTCTCACCAGGCCCCTCTGCACCTGCATGCAACTTAAAAAACCCCCTGGCCGAATATCCATACATCTGGAACAGTCTCCATTCAGAAAAACAACAAGCCACACAAGAAGACGAGGAACAGAAGGACAACATGGACACTTGTTTTAAGGACAGACATGTTGGTCCAGTTAAAAGGCCAACTCTTAAATGCTTAAGTTATGTTTTACTTTCCATCCTAGACTTCTGCGTATATAGAGGTAAACACAGAAACTTACACGTCAGACTGCATAAATCAGGATAATCTCCAGCAGTAAAACTTGTTAGATGATCAGCTGTTTATGCTGAAACACTCTGAAACCTTTGTCATGCAGGCATGCTCCCTACCCCAACCTGTACCCAGACCAGTCTCCCAGCGAGGAGTGGACCATGGAGGAGCGCTTCAGACCGCTCACCTTCCATGGCCTCATCCTGCGCTCCCAGCTGGTCAACCTGCTCATCAGAGGGGTCTGCTACTCTGAGAACCAGTCGGTGAGTCGCACGGCCATCTGTGCGTCATGAATGTGCATGACTTTGTCTGACACGTCTGTGCCTCTGATGCAGAGCGCCACTCAGCCCAGGTTGTCATACGCAGAGATGACCGAGGATTACCCACGTTACCCCGACATCCACGACCTGGACCTGGCCCTGCTTAATCCCAGGATGATAGTGGTACAACCAGTTTCACCACCGATTCAGAGAGCAGAATGAAAATATTCAGCTAGATTTAGAGCTGATGTTCCCTCTGTTTCCAGGATGTCACCCCCTACATGAACACCAGTCCTTACACAGTCTCACCCAACACGCGGATCTCCCAGGTGTTCAACCTGTTCAGGACCATGGGACTGAGGCACTTACCGGTGGTCAACGCTGTTGGAGAAGTAAGTCCAAGCTGGTTTTACCTCCCCTTGCTTTTATTTAACTGTTAAATTTAGGGACTTCTGTTGTGTCTAACCAAACTCTCCTTTACCGCCTCTTTCAGATAGTTGGAATAATCACAAGACATAATTTAACCCACGAGTTCCTGGTGGCCAAACTGCGACAGCACTACATCACCATTTGACCCGGCTCTCTGCCACATCTCCGCTCAGCCTGATTTTCTTTGGTTTGTCTGTACAATAATACACCCCCTATGTGGTACAGCAGGTAGCACAGGTCTCCTATGAGGCGGTTCAGCTGGATTTCACTAGTCTCACCTGGTGGGAGTGGACACATGAAGATGAATCCAAACTGTATGGATGACATGAATAGTTGCCGTGTGTTCAGACTGAGAGCAACAAATCTGAGGGGTTACTGATATGAAACAACATTAGAGCCATTAGCTAGAAGTGTTAGCATCACTGCAGCTGCATTAGTTCAGAAATTAAACTGAAACAGCCATCGATGCTGAATGTCAGCTTTAAAATGAAGCTACGGGAATTATGAATGAGGAAGCTGCAGTCTACACAGTTTCTGGATGGACAGAATAGGAGAAAGGAAGATGGACAGGAGTCAGGAGGATGGACAGGAGACAGGAAGATGGACAGGAGACAGGAGGATGGACAGGAGACGGAGACAGGAAGATGGACATGAGACAGGAGGATGGACAGGAGACGGAGACAGGAAGATGGACATGAGACAGGAGGATGGACAGGAGACGGAGACAGGAAGATGGACAGGAGACAGGAGGATGGACAGGAGACGGAGACAGGAAGATGGACAGGAGACAGGAGAATGGACAGGATAGGAGACAGGAAGATGGACAGGAGACAGGAGGATGGACAGGAGACAGGAAGATGGACAGGAGACAGGAGGATGGACAGGACAGGGGACAGGAAGATGGACAGGAGACAGGAGGATGGATAGGACAAGGGACTGGAAGATAGACAGGAGAATGGACAGGAGACAGGAGGATGGACAGGACAAGGGACAGGAAGATGGACAGGAGACAGGAGGATGGACAGGACAAGGGACAGGAAGATGGACAGGAACGAAGAGACGGAATAATTAAAATGCAGTCGGTTCATATTCGTGTTGACGTACTTATTTGCATATTGTCTATCTTGTCTATTTTCTCTTTTTTAACCCACATAGTGTTATTAATTTTAGAATCAGGAATCTTAAATTTCTCCCTGAATTAAAGAATAATGTCTTGACAGTCATGTTTCTAATAATAACGTTAAATAAATGAACATGAATTAGAAATTTTGTCCATAAAAGATAAAACTGAAGTTGAGGTTTTTGGTGATGAATGATGGATTACTCAGTTCTGACAAAGCCAAATCAAGTCAGACTGCATGATTCTTTTAACTAATGTCCTCGTTAAATGTGTAGCTCTCAAAGGGAAACTCTTTTAAACTAGTACAGATTGTTAGTGGTCCATTCTCACCACCGTACACCCTTTATAAAGCCTGACTGTAGAGTTGTTAGGCTGTTAGTAAATCTGACCCTTCGGGAAGCAGAAGGCTGTGTTGGACTGATCAGGTGACTTCCTGATGTTGCTGCTCATAGTTTAAACAATGAACACGGCAAACTACAAGAATGACCTCCCACCTGTGATGGATTCATGGCAGATTTTATTTTCCTTTGATTTATTTATTTTTTATCATCACTGTAGCACTTTTTGATTTTCACTGTACGTTTTCATTTCTAGTGTTTGGCAGGAATTTATGCACTAAAAGCAGAATGACCTCCGTGTCAGAGCTGCTCCTGAACTAAAGCTCAGTCGGTTTTTAAAGTTGGCTTAGTAACCAAGTCATTTCATTCCAGTTTGCACATACGGCCTCGTTTGTAAGCACTGCAGCAGCCTGGATGTTCATGGGCATTGTTTTGCACTAATGAAATGTAGAAATGGTTTAACTGTCTGTCAGTGTTAAATAAACTGACAGGACTCTTTATTTCAAGTCTCAGGTTGCGCTGACCAAGCTTTGATCATGAACTGAGGACTTTAAAGGACTTTTACAGAAAAACTGGAAGAATGTTCCTGGTCCGTCATGTTTTTATCCCCACGCTCTGGTGCATCATTTCATCGTCATTCCCTACTTTAAATGTGAGCAAAGACAAGTCAAATATATTGCATCTAATCTGTTTATTACACGAGGGCAAGGATTATTTGCAATCTCAATGTAAACGTAAATGTACCTCAAATATTACTTATCTGATTTCAGTTTTTGCTTTATATTTTATTTAAGAGAGTATTTTTTATACTATTCTAATTTTATGATTTGTTGCCTGTGCTGTTAATGATTCAGTCACAGTTGTATTTTTGGATTTTCTAGTTTATAGTCTGAGAACTGCTGAGCTGTTATATAAAGTGATTATTTTTATGTTCATTCCAAACTTGGCATTCCTGGCGTAACGGGCGAAGGACTAGAATATGTGGATCGTACATTTCCCATTCCTGACAGACTGTTTGCCAAACCCGGTCTCCTGGACATTTACGTATAATGGCCTTGTTTAGGAGTACTTGTTTTAAACTAAAACAGACATGTGACACAAAATAACCTAAGAGCAAAGTGAAGGAACAAAGAAAGTAAGCAGAAAGACGTCCGTCTGTCTGTTTTATGCCTTCATTACTGTTCAAATAAAGCTTCTTCTGTTTTGTCCATCATACAAAGTACGTCTGTCTTTATTTTATCTCAGTAACATAAATGTGTTTTGTAAATACTTAACAGATTTTGGAGCCCATCAGATATCTGATGGATGTTATAAAGAGGTAAAAAATCTGATAAAGAAAAAACATTTTCTCTTTTATGATTTATGTTGACGACTTTTTCCACAATGCAGAGCCTGAAAGACAAGAAGCATCTGCTGGCAGCAGACACACATAAGTAGACAACATGTAAAGATCTTAGTACATCCTGAGTCAAGATGTAGCTACAAAGAGAAAATAAATGATGGCATTCTTCTTTATACACTCAACAGCGTTAAGTGCACCTGTTTAGTTGCTTGTCTGCACAAATATCTTAACTAACCAATCACATCAGCAATTCAATAGGTTGTCATGTAAACATGATGAAATAGACCAGATACCAGAGGCCCTGAATGTCAAACAAAAGCAACCTGTTAAGAAAATTAACACAATGCTAAAAAAAAAAAAAAAAAAAAAAAAAAAGTCACAAACACAACAAATAATAATAATAATAATAAAAAAAAAAAACTAAAATTAAACACTGGTTGTAATTGTGTGAAAGACTATGAGATGCTTTTTAATGTCCTGTTACTCTGGTGTGTGAAGGCTTTTAAATTTTGTTTGTAATATGCAGAATTTATTTTTATTATGTAAATCACTTTCTGTTGCTTTCTGCATGAAACGCGCTCTATAAATAAAATTAGATTGAGTGTCTGGAAGACTAAGAAGTCCAGCCGTGCGCTCGGTCCAGAAGGAGGTGGAGTCCAGTGGGGAGGGAAAAAAAAGGCGGTGCCTAACAAAATAAGCCCAAACAAGACAGTAGAGCATCCAGGGCTGTGGGAGCAGAATGCACCACGGTGCACAGCCAACCTATGTGTCGGTGAGTGACTCCTCCCCTCCCCGAAGTAGGACAGGAACCACAGCCAGACACCAAACCCCTGGATGATGGAGAAGGCAGTTTGGCCTGATGCCAAGTTACAGCAGCAATTGAAAAGAGATCCAGTTCCCCCCAAAAAAGACAGAACCAATGCAGGCTGCCCCGACCACGGCCAGCAAACTGCCACACTGCAGACAAAATAAAGCAGCTGTAACATCCAAGGAACAAGACAACCTCTGCTGTCCACAGGCGAGAAATGACACTTGTGGTAAACAGCGATCAGAGGGTGGAAGTCTTTCCCACCACACAAACTCTGATTAAATTAAAGATTGGATGTTCTAGAACTTACCTCAGCTAAATGAAGACAAAACTAAAACAATAATTTTTGGAGCCATTAAGAAAGATTAAAATCAGAACCAGAATCAGAATCAGAAAATTGGAACCCAACAACCAAGCCAGAAATGTGGAAGTGGTCATGGACTGACCTGACCTTCAGCATCACATTAAGAGGATTAAAGGTGTCTCAGCTGGATTTCTGCATCCGTCTTTAGTATACTGGACTATTGTAATGCTGTCCTCACAGGTTTCACTAAAAAGTCCATCAGACAGCCTCAGAATGCTGCTGCTTGAGTTCTTAATGAAGGCTGGTTGGTACACACACAAGGATTTTCTAAATCTGAAGAGATTTATCTGTTCGAGACCTCACACATGAAGATTTAAATTCAGGCATTTAACAGTTTTGATCGTACTGTGTGTGGTGTCTCCGATAATTAAAATCTCTGATTGGCTACGTTCTGTTCCACGTCACAATCCACAGTCACAACTCAGGAGTCATCGGCTTTCCTCACACACATGAAGACTTTTGGTCGTAAACATTGTACATGTTCAATACTGCCGAGTATACAGTAGGCACTATGCATGATGGCTGCATCACTTCGTCTGCCTCTCTTCTTACCCTGATGCCCTTACCTTTATGCTCCCTAGCAAACTGAAGCCTTTTTCTCCGGTTAGCTTCACTCATTAGTGGTTCTCGTTAAACAGTCTGATGGCTCTGGGTAGGAAGGATTTACAGAGTCTGTTGAGCAGCTCAATGACAGCAGCGGCTGCTGAATGAGGTCCTCTGAGCTATGATGGTGGGATTTGATCTAATCTGTGAAATCACCCTGGCCTGTAGTTAAAAAGTGCTGGGTTGGCCCCTTCCAAATACCTTTCCTGCAAGCTGGATCAAAACAAAAAACCATTTTAAATATGAACATAATCACTGCAACACAAACAACCCGGGATAGTAAGTGTAGCAAGGTTACATGGCAACCGAAAAGGAAAAAGTAAACTTAAAACAAATATGAAATTAAGGTTGATATAAGGGACAAATCTCACCCACTTTGTCACAGGCAGGTGGATTCAATTCCTGTTTTTAAGTCTCTTCTCAAAACACATTATTTCTCATTGGCTTTAATTGCTACCTCTTAATGTTTTGATGTTTTTATTATGGTGTAACAATGAGTTTTTACCTTTGTCGTGTACAGCACTTTGGTCAACATTATTGTTTTTAAAGTGCTCTACAAATAAAATTGGATTGGATTGAATTGAATTGGATATTCACCCCCGTAAAGGGTCCAGCAGCACAAGCTGGTCCTCTGCCTCCACACTGCTGGTGAGAACACAGACTCAAATGAACAAGATGATGGTCCGACTTTCCAGAGAGGGGTGGCTGGACCTGCATCCCAGATACCCATCAAATTAATAATTAACAGCAAAATCAGTAGATGGCCAAACTCCCTCAGTACAACCTAAAGATAACAGTTAACATCCGTCATAGTACAAAGTGGCTCCTTTGTGGTTTGTTTGTTTTTCTATGATTGATGAATTTACACCCAAAAATTAGAAATAATGCAAATTTACTGTTTTTGTTTCTTCATTATGAAAACGACGTGACGGCTGTGAGATTAATCAGAAATTCATCAGGGGGTTGCAGACATGATCCACGGAAAAGGTAAATTAATCCCACAAACTAGCATACATCTATGGAACAAAAAACAGATTCAGAATTTTCCAAGCCTTGAATTTCAAACAGCAACATTTTATACAGTGAGATGATGTTCATGATGTTCTTATATCTTAATTAAACTCGAATTTTTCAGCTCTTTAGCTTTTAAGATTACAACAGCACATGAAAGATTAAGTAGTTAAACTGATGACCACCTCATATTCTCATATCATCCAGCTGTTTTTACATTGTTCTGTTACTATGTTTGTGTTTTTTCGTTTTTTAAAATATTAATCTTTGCATCAAACTGACTAAAATGTGTCACTGGACTGAATCAGAAAGCTGAGGTGTCATTCATTCAAATTTTCGTTTTTGAGATCATCTCTTAAGTTTAATTTGAAATGCAAAATATATTTGTAATCCTCATGGCAGTCAGTAATGTCAGAGTGGTGGACGAGAACCCAAACATGGACTGAAGAGGCAGTGAGTACTATAATCCAAGGCTCAATGGAGAGCTGGTAACCGACACAGACAAGACCAGGGGGAAAATAACAATCATCTGGCAAAGAGTAACAGAAACTAAGCGGTACATATATTTTGAGGATAATTAACAGGGAACAGGTGAAGTGAATGAGATAATTAGACCAGGTGAGCTAAAGTAGGAAACAAGGCGCACAGAAAACACAAGGGGTGTGACTCTACATAATTAAGACAAGAAACCAAAAAACGGAAGACTAAAGAACAATAGAAAGTAAGGAACAAAAAACACCAAAAAACCATGAAAGTAAAGATCATTTAAAATATTTGTTAACTAATAATATTTTTCTGTCCATTTCTGCTCATTTATTAAGAGTTTTTTATGCATCAACCTCAATCCCATTAATCTACACTTACCTGCAGGTATCTGTTACTAGGTTCAGTCTAACAGGTTCAGTGATGTAAAAACGCAGGAAATCAGATAAATGTGACGCTTTTCTTGTGATTCAAGCTCCTTCAGTTCTTACCAAGTTTTTTTTCCATGTGTTAAAACATAGCACACATCTTTGATTTGTGACCTTGACTATGTAAATAAAATGATTTGAATTGCTTTGACTTGCCAGCCCCTCAGGAGGCGTGTGACATCTAGACAGACATGCAAATTGCTCATCTTCATTTTGCATGTAGGTGATGAAGTTCAGTCATTTCAGCCGGCGATGATCTGCAGCTGCACACCGAAGGAGCAAAACGAGGATCGTACAAGGATGGAGAAAGTCCTTCTGTTCATCTGCACCGCATCAGGCAAGTGTTTTCTAATCGTTTCTCAAGTGGAATCTTTATAATGAAAACAAAGAAAACTCTGCTGGAGTTTTTGGTCCTGTTACTGCAGTTCTACAGAAACTTTCTCATCATGTCTGAACGCAGAGCAGAAGGAACGAATTCAAGTTCTCTCAGAATCTTGTTTTTAATCCAGTTCTAATCAGCATGTTTACATGTGTCTCTGCAGCTCTGTGTGTCGTCTCCTCTCTCCCTGCACGTCAGTACCATTTTGTTTATGATCCGAAGAACTGGACTGAAGCTCAGAGTTACTGCAGAGACATGTTCACGGACCTCGCAACTATAGACAACATGGAGGACGTGGAGACCCTGAACAACATGGCCGATCTGGATTCCTACAAATATGTAAATTTACTTTTCTTGTTTCTCTTTTAATGAAACTTTTGATAATTATATTTAAAGTCATACTTTTGGGGTACATTATTTATTATTTCTATTTTAATGGTACTGCCCTTCACATCAAAGGGAAACACTGTACTTTTTGCTCCATCTATTTATGAGCACAATTATCCATTACAGTACTGTTTAAACATAAATTAAACTATTTTAAAATACAGAATAAGTTGTTTTGTTAGGAGAAATGTGAACCTTCTTTCAGATTCGTAAGTATTTTCATTAAAAAAAGATGTCACGCAAACCACAAAATCATCAGCAACTAAATAATATCTAAAACCCTTATTTGTTAATTCCTCCAAAAAATATAAAAACTGAAAACAGATTTGTTTGTTTGAAAATTTTCCAATTTAAACTACATGATGAGGCTGACAGGATGTTAAACAGGACAACAGGATTTGAATCCTACTGATGCATGTCTTTGTCTTCTGGGAGGAGCTGAGGATGGAAAGAGGAGAGCAGCTGGTGGCGAAATCAATGTTCAAAACCACTAACCTGCTATTTATTATGGTTGGGACTCAATTAAAAAAGATAATTTAATTTATCAGAGTCTTTGTAGTCCATTTTTGTAATAGATCACTTTGTGACATCACAAAGTGAAATAACTACTTCCCCTGGTAGTGGATACTGCCTTTTATTTATTTGCCTCCTCGCCTGACCTGCTGCTGCGGGCTGGCAGGTGAGAGAGTGGAGGGAGGGAAGCGGTACATCCATGTTCGTAATAATAATACTGATGGACGACATCACCTTTTTGTGTTGCCAAGAAGAAAATTATTTAAAATAAAGTTTATAATGAAAAGACAATCCAAGCCGTCAGGAGGGTATCCATTAAAAAGTGATAATGGACACCTATAAAAGAAATTCCTGCCAAATAGCCAAAATATTACGGCCAAAATATAATATAATATAATATAATATAATAAGTTTCCTTATTTACCCTCAAAAGATATATATTTTACAACTCTCACTGTCCCCACTATATAGCTCTCAAAGTGTTTTATTGTTTTCATGTGTAGTGTATAGTGTATAGTGAGTTCTCTATAGTTCTTTAAATTTCACTTTTGTGAGTGAAAAACAGGATGCGTCTAATGAGTCTTTCACATCTACACACACACACACACACACACACACAAATCTATAACACACAGAGTGAAGACTTTTCATTGCTTAACTTTTTGTTTGTGAGGTCAACGTTTGCGTTAACATGTTAACAAGCAGTGCTTTGTGAGTGCAAGTCTTCATAATGAACTGAAGCCATGTGCTGATATTTATCTTAACTGGACACAGTAACCAGGAGGTCCATACGATGCAGCTCCCCCTGCTGGCCTCACAGAGGACTGCACATGAAGTTTCTGAGGAATTGCAACAGTTTCTGTGAACACACTTCTAATCAAAGAGGGATGTATGCAATCAGAAGGAGAGTACTAAGGTTCGGTCCAAAAACCACCTTAGAAAGTTCAGAGTGACACAGGCTCAATGTGCTTGAAGACATTTGAGCACACAAGCGTCAAGGCTGCCGACTTTTCAATAATCCTTGGAGTGAGATTTGGTGGAACCAACCAAAATTTTGTCGCATACACAGTAGCAAGACATAAGACTCATTTTGACTCATTTTGTGCAGGTTTAGTCATAAAATACAGCACTCAGGAGTAACAAAATATTTTAAAAAGGTATATAAATAGATCTTCAAAGTACCAACAGAAACTTCAAAATAAAACAGGAACCAACTCAACTACAAAAAAGAAGGCTAATAAGACAAGACAGAGGGAATTTCACTTTAATAATTTCTCAAGATCTGTGTGCCTTGTCGGACTGGCTTTTGGTCTTTATTGGGGCTTTAATTATCAGCTGATGGTGGTGAGAATGTACAAAAATGAATACAGCATGTGGAAAATAAGATTATCTGAACCTGCTTATAGTAGAACATACAATAGAATAAAAATTCATGTCAGTGTTACTGAGATTGTTTTGTTTGAACCAGCTGCAGATGATTGATTGTAAACTGAAGAACTTCAGCCTTGTTTAGACGAGATGATGGACCTGCTGCTGGGTGTGAAACTGAGGACCATTCTTTGCCAATACTGATGTTACCATGTTAAAGTGATGCTGAAAGGTTCAGTTTATATTATTGTTATGCAATCATAGTAAGGCAGTTCCCAGTGAGTTTTTTTTCTAACTTTAATCCACATGAATTTATACATTTGATTAGATTATAAATTCTCTATTTGTATGTTTCATTTTTGTTTGACAACTCACAAAACGAGTTTTTTTTTTTTTTTTGAAAGTCTATTACAACCATATTATTATTATTATTATTATTATTATTTATTGTTCCATTTACAGCGGCAGTTGTTTGGAAGCAGCAGTAACAGTCGGGTTAGCAATAGGGAAACAGATGGAACATAATGCTGCATAGCAGGTCTTTATAATAATAATAATAAAAACAAAGAAATCTGAGTAATGGGGGCCTGGGCCCCTGTAGAGCCCTATGTTTAGCAACACCACTGCCCTCACAGTCTCTGTAGGCATAACTTATTGATCACAAAAATCTTTTTTCAGGTTCAACAGATAGATCCCAAATAAACCCAGCTGTCGGAAAGTCTATTATGTTTCTAGCTATTTTATAGCTGGCATGTTACTGCCGTTACTTCCTTTTCTGGTGTGTATCCTTACTGAGACTGACACCGCAAGCTACTAGACGGTCACCCGCCGTGTGCGTACATGAATAAGAAGTAAGGTTTAACACATATTATTATGCTAATATTGCCCAGAATGTGTGTAAGCATTGTATCAGCGAAATGTCTACTTAATTTGTCGTTTATTTAGTTTGTGTGCCTAACCGCATTGTATGCAATCCATTCCCTACAAAGCAATATAGTATAATTTGCTGCTGCGGTTCATGCGTCCTCCATGTGTTGAGCTCCTGCAGTGTAATTGTGGGGTGCACCCTCTAGATGGAGCCAGAGACCGCTAAATTGGTCTAACCCTGCCAACTTGTTATAGATCCTTTGACTGGATATGGTTAATTCATGGTTCAGCTGATATACTGGGGCTAAGTTACAATATTACCAGTCAGAATATGTATAGTATTTATCATTTGCTATGCAAGTTCGTACAATTGTACAGTGATATTATTTGTACTTTGTTCCTTTCACAAACACATGCCTAACACACACACACACACACACACACGCACACACGTTTCCTGCACTCATCCACCCACAAATAACACAAACATCCTGTTACCCAACTACAATAAAGAAGTTCAAGGAGCTGTCTTCTCTGTGCCCTTCTCTCTGACCGGAGCTCTGTCGAAAAGGAATTATCAACCCAGCAACACACACGTCCACTTCAGAGTGTCCCACTCGATCACACCAGCTATCAGCTATGTGGCTAATATTTATTACTACACATCTGAACTAAACAGGAAGCCTTAGTGTTAAGACTGCAGGAACTCCTGTTGCTTAAACATTAACACAATAACTTAAATATAGCAGCAGGCAGACATAAATCACTTCCCCAAAAAGCAGTGACATTGCTACACGTACAGGATCCACCAGTTCTCCCTCTGATAGTTCCTGATAGTACCCGGATTGTACCTGATAGTACCTGGATAGTACCTGATAGTACCTGGATAGTACCTGATAGTACCAGGATAGTACCTAATAGTACCTGGATAGTACCTGATAGTACCCGGATAGTACCTGATAGTACCCGGATAGTACCTGATAGTACCTGGATAGTACCTGATAGTACCCGGATAGTACCTAATAGTACCAGGATAGTACCTGGATAGTACCCGGATAGTACCCGGATAGTACCTGATAGTAGGGCTGCTCGATTATGGGAAAAATGATAATCACGATTATTTTGATTGAAATTGAGATCTCAATTATTTAACACAATTATAGATAAGAGGTTGGGGGGGTGACATTTGAAGTGTTTACTGTGGTAATGCCGACTAGTTTCTTTCCACCAGGTCCCCATAGCTATTGTTTGTCTCAGATCAGCTACTATGTTCCACCTGGTGTGATCTGGAAAAAAATAGTCTTGAGACATTTCGTTTTCACGTTGAAATCCGCGTCAATAAAATGTAGCTCGACATTTCTATACGGCTCTGGTGCGGCTTTACCACAGGTCCGTAGCGGTGGCGAAACATCGGACTGTCACCACGTCTTTCACACACCCTCACTACACTCATCATACAGGGAAGAAAGAGACAGTCCACTAACATGGTGTTGAGATGGCAGTGATACCGTTTGTCCAAAGTGTTGATGAGGTTCTTAAATCCCGGATTGTTCACTGTGTTAACTGAGAAAAAAGTTCTGTTTGTTTATAACGTTTGTCTCTCTGTGACTCTGGGAGCTGGTGGATTATTTAGTTGGGACTCACAAAAATTGAACATTTTTCTATTTTTTTGTGTTGCGTCGCAAGCCCCCGTGTGCACGTCTGCGTGCACGAACGCAACATTTTACATGCACGACTGTCGCCTGTCGCTTGGCTGGAGGAGGGCAGCGATTTTCGCTTCCTCGCGCAAGTTTACATAGAAAATGATGGCGAAGGAGCGACGCGGCCTCCCGTGTGTCCAGGTGTCTGCAACTCGTTCTGAATAAAACTAAAGCGGTCGGGCTGTGGGAGGAGTCTGCAGCAGTGGGAGGAGTCTGCAGCAAAGCGCTGCAATGACAGCTGCACTCGATTTGAAAACAGCACAAATCCAAGGACAAAAAATAATCGGACCATTTCATTTTTATGATCGTTGAAAACCCAGATCGTAATTGCGATTAAAGTTCGATTAATTGCCCAGCCCTACCTGATAGCACCTGGATAGTACCTGATAGTACCTGATAGTACCGGCCTGCAGCAGCAAAGGACTCAGAGTAACGTCTGTCTCCGCCCTTGCAGCACCTGTCCTCCTCTTCTCCTCTTTCGCCTCATCCCCTCTGCTTGTGTGTTATGGTAGATTCTCTGATGTTTAATGAAGTTTCTTGGCTTCACACACACATCAAGCTGCGCATCGTTGCTGTTTGTTATGTAATTCTATTTTGATGTGTAAAGACTTGTTTTATTTTTAATATGCATGAATTGAAAAATGTCTTAAAAAATCATGTAAGGCACTTTGTGTTGCCTTGGGCATGAAAGGCGCTTTATAAATAAATAAAGTTTGAAGTTTGAAGTTTATGTGGAGCTGAAATATCTCCACTCATCACTGCATGTCGGAATAATCATTGAGCAGTGGATGAACCGCGCTGCTTCAACGCAACACTGCGTCTTTTTTACATTTGCCTACAGGCAGAAGAAGACATAGTTCCTATGTATCCTGAAACTATTTACTCTTCTCAGATAGATGATATCATAGGCCCATTCCCACTTATTTGTGTATTTGTTTCACCCACCAGGAATCCTCCCGAACCTCCCAATTAGCCGGTCTTGTGCGAAATTCAGTTCCCCTGAAATAATCTGTTTCCCCTGCGTCGGGAGCGCGCACTGCAGCCAGAGAGGCTGCGCCGCCCGTCTGCAGGGCATTTCCGACCGATTTCACATCAAAAATGACTCCACGTAATCATGCCAAGGTTCAAACTTTAATTTTAATCGACAAATCCTGCTATATATATATCATATAGACAAAACAACAGTAACAAATAAACCTGGTCTTGTGTTTTTTGTTGTTGTTTGTTTCGTGTTGTTTTTTAATCGCCGAGAGAAGACCTTTCCAGCTTTTGTCATGTTCAGTTGAGCCTTACAGATTTCAGGTAGCTGGCGAACACTGTTTTTTAACACATTGCGTATATTTAGATTTTTTTTATTTATTTATTTTCATTTTTTATTTTTTGCCAAAATGGATGGAACCTAGCTGTTGGCATGATAGGAAGAATTAGACTGCTTAAAAACAATGAGTGTGGCTTTCAGGTAAATTCTTATGTAAAATATGACACATTATTGGATAAAAATGTATTTAGAGCTGCTTATTTTTGGTAGTTAATATCTGTTGTGTTTTTTCCAAAATAATCACCTCTTTTATTAAATGCCTTGTAATATTCCTTGGTTAATGTGATGTATGAGAACACGTGGCTCTTTTCAAAGGAGAAAAATACTTGTATAAAAAGTGAAGGGAAACACAATATTGTACACAATATATGCAAACATTTGCTCTGTATTTTCCAAAGTTACCAGGGGGAACCAAACATTTTAGCTGTCTGAAATATACTGTTCCCCCTCTATATCACAGGAACAGATTAATTTATCAGCAGGTCCCAAACTCTGGTTACTCCTCTCATCATGGACAACAAGTCCTGTGGATATGAAGACACTTGCTCTTTATCTGCCAAAGTTACCAGGGGGAACCAAATATTTTAGCTGTCTGAAATTTACTGTTCCCCCTCTATATCACCTGTGGGTTTCCCCGCGTCCAGACAGGCAGTAAACAAGCTCAGGTTTGACATTGCAGTCAGACTTCTCCAGAGCAGTGGTGAGAAATTTAATATTTTTTTTCAATAAAAAGTTTCCTAGTTTAAAGTTACCATTGATTGTTACTGTAGCACAGTTAAAAACATTTCGCTGTTGCTACAAGGACAGGATTTCTTAGACTAAACTGACTACACTAACAACTGTAACTACAATAACATTGATTTAAGAAAATTATTTTTTTGTTCCACAAATAAATTAATGCAACCATTTTAGTATCTGTTGTTAATAAAGTTCATAATACTTATTTGATTACTAATTATATTCCCACAAACTGGTACATTATTAAAGACACTTTGTGGGTAAAATGCGTTGGTGCTTAACACATGTTGAATAGCTACCAGAGTGGCCAGATTTACATCTATAAGCAATTCACTGAGCTCTAAAGACAAACAAACTTTGAATTAAAGATTTGCAGAGTGATTATGCAAAAACATTAAAAACTATTTTGTTATGTTTTAAAATTTTCAATATATTCTCATCAGATGATTTAGAAAACTTGTGCCACTTCTGCGGAGAGATGGACAGTGAGAAAGACTTCAACTGGGTAACAACATTTTATAAGTATTCAAAAAAATAATAGGATGTTAAATGGAAAAAACTATAATTTTACCTTGCAAAATACAAGCTTGGATACTGTCCAGCTAAGTTAGAATACGTTTGAACAGAAAATGACTATAATTTGTCCCTCTTCTAGATCCAGTGTGAAATGTGCCAGAGGTGGTTTCACCAGGGATGTGTGGGAAACCCACCAGCAGAGGAATTTTTTGAGTGCTTTGCATGTTCTGTGTAGGTTTGTGTGCTTGTTCGGTGTACTTGGTTTGGTGTGCTTGTTCTGGTGTGCTTGTTTGTTTAGTTCTGATACATGTTAATAAATTATTTTGAAAAGAATGCCTGCTATTTTTCTTTAATATAAGGTAACTGTGGGAAGGAAAGAGCAAAGGCCTCCAAAATTAATCAGTTGTGGCAAGTAACTATATATAAGATGCTGATAAATTAATCTGTTCCTGTGATATAGAGGGGGAACAGTATATTTCAGACAGCTAAAATGTTTGGTTCCCCCTGGTAACTTTGGAAAATACAGAGCAAATGTTTGCATATATTGTGTACAATATTGTGTTTCCCTTCACTTTTTATACAAGTATTTTTCTCCTTTGAAAAGAGCCACGTGTTCTCATACATCACATTAACCAAGGAATATTACAAGGCATTTAATAAAAGAGGTGATTATTTTGGAAAAAACACAACAGATATTAACTACCAAAAATAAGCAGCTCTAAATACATTTTTATCCAATAATGTGTCATATTTTACATAAGAATTTACCTGAAAGCCACACTCATTGTTTTTAAGCAGTCTAATTCTTCCTATCATGCCAACAGCTAGGTTCCATCCATTTTGGCAAAAAATAAAAAATGAAAATAAATAAATAAAAAAAATCTAAATATACGCAATGTGTTAAAAAACAGTGTTCGCCAGCTACCTGAAATCTGTAAGGCTCAACTGAACATGACAAAAGCTGGAAAGGTCTTCTCTCGGCGATTAAAAAACAACACGAAACAAACAACAACAAAAAACACAAGACCAGGTTTATTTGTTACTGTTGTTTTGTCTATATGATATATATATAGCAGGATTTGTCGATTAAAATTAAAGTTTGAACCTTGGCATGATTACGTGGAGTCATTTTTGATGTGAAATCGGTCGGAAATGCCCTGCAGACGGGCGGCGCAGCCTCTCTGGCTGCAGTGCGCGCTCCCGACGCAGGGGAAACAGATTATTTCAGGGGAACTGAATTTCGCACAAGACCGGCATTGCTCTTGATGTGTATTTCATCGTGAGAAATTGGAGGTTTAGCATGAGAGCGTGAGAAGTCACTTAAGTGCGTGAGTCTCACGGCCAATGCGAGAGAGTTGGCAGCCCTGCGAGCATATCAGCAGGGTCCGAAAGAGAGGGAGGACACAAGGACCTGATGGTGGAAATTTTGTCTGGTTTCTTCCTTTTTTGTAGTGGCTCAATAAAAACATGTGTTTGATTCATCTACCAAAACCCCGAGAAAAATGAAAAGCATACTTTAAAAGGACAGTTTTAACATAATGTCAAAATTAAAATTAATGACAAACAAATCATTGTTTTCAATTTTCAGAGAGCCTGGATCGGGTTGTATAATAACGTGAGCAGCTGGAGTTGGTCGATGTCTGACAGCGGTTTCTATAAAGATAATGAAACTCAGCTCAGGAACTGGGCATACAATCAACCAGACAATTTTCAGGGCCGCGAATGCTGTGTAGTCATGGTTGCTAATGGAGAATGGAGTGATGTACCCTGTAGTCTGCCCTTCCCATCAGTCTGCGCTGATGTCAAAGGTGAGAGTTTTATCACATACAGAAGCACAGAGTTATTTTGCTCCTGCATTTATTTGCCTTTAAACGTTTATTTATTTATTTATTTATTTTATAACTTTTAGTAGTTTCATTAGTCTGGTAGATTAAAATGTTGCCACAGAGGTGAAATGGATGTTGAACTTTGTTAGACATCACTACACTGTGATCTGGTTTCAGGGCAGGAAGTCACATTTACCTATGTTACCGAAGAAATGACATTCCCTGAAGCTCAGAGCTACTGCAGAGCTAACCATACGGACCTGGCTTGTATAAGAAACATGGCAGAGAACCAGAAGATTCACAAACTGATACCTGCAGGACAATCAACCTGGATCGGTCTTTTTAGAGACTGCTGGAAGTGGGTGGATGGAAGCAACTCTTCATTTACCTACTGGAATACTGACGAGCCTGGTGGAGCAGATCAATATTGTGCAGCAGCATATTTTGCAGCTTCTGGAAAATGGGCAGACTGGACCTGTGAATGGAAGAGAGCCTCTATCTGCTACAGTGGTAATTATTTAGTTTGATAATTAGCTTTATTGTGTAGATACAGTAGAAACAAGACAGCAGCCATCTCTTCCTTCTAAAGCCAGTATTGTGAAAAAAAAAACAAGTTTCAGGAGATCTGGTATTTATCAGTCCAAAACTCCAGCATCACGTTAGCTACACTGCTACACTGTCTGTCAGACCACGTTAGCCTCACCTACAAGTGATCATCTTGACAATCAGACACAAATAGTTTTGACTGTTTTTATTTAGCTGATGGAAAATGTTTTTTCTAGAGTTTAGACGGTAAAATTTAGAAGATTGTCTTTAAAAATTTTAAAACTGACGAAGCCTCTTTGTTTCTCAAAGCTCCTGTTTTAAAACAGGTGGTGAGAGTGAAACTGAAGAGAAGCTCGTTTCTGGATCTGGATGATGCCGCTGTGCAGGAAGACTTGCTGAAGCAGGTAAAAAATGTGTTTTTATTCTTAAGTGGGCATTTATTGTTGGAGACAAGGCGTGCTGACTGACCCTGGCCAGTTTAACCCAAGAGATCATGAAGGCTACTGCTGCAGGATTTTCTGCTTAGTTTAGAATCTCCTGATGTCGAAATGAGCTTCAGTAAAACAGGAGAATAGACTGTTTTCTATTGGCCTAAAATGTCTCAATATATATTTTTTCCCTAATAATTTTCTTATGGTCCAGATTGGGATGGTTACAGGTGCTTTGGGCTTCTAGACCATATTAGACCTCTTTCTTGTAAAGTCTTTCCTCTCAAGGTTACAAAGTTCAACGATAAGTGCCAATTTGGGCCAATACCTCTCTCAGTTTAATTCAATACAGTTATGTTGTTTTAGATATAAAAAGCTCATAACTAAACAAATCTGAATAAATGTTAAATCCAATGTTTGACATTATTACAGAGGAAAAACTCTAACTTAAATATATAACTATTGAAGTGTGGAACAACATCTTTCTAAAATAGAGGAAAGAATAGAAGATGGCCCTGAAAAACAGCCTCATTAAAGAATTTTTGTCTGATATTCAGGAAGCAAACCTTTGTGTTTCAGCTCAAACAGAAACTGAAGAATCAGGGAGTGAAGACAAGCATCAAACTGAGCTGGAGGACGCAAAACGATGGAAAGATCTTCCACAACGATAAGGAGCAAGACAAGTTTTAATCATAAAAGAATAGCTCCATAAAGGATTTACGTCTCCTTTGACCTTTCAGAGGCTGTTTTTGCTGTTTTCTTCCAGGTGATTGTCTCCTACCAAGTAGATTTCTTTAGCCTCGATATTCTGTGATGAGTTCTGAAATCATCTGTAGTCATTTTTACTGTGCAAGTTTGAAAGCAAAATGCTGACTCAGCTATGTGGGAGTGTGTCTAATTTCTTATCAAGTGTACGTACAAAATAACATTATGTTAACAGGATGTCTTTCTACATAAATAATTAAGAGAAATGAATAATGGGGATACATTTGTGAGTAAATTAGTTGGAATTTTAAATAGTTATTTTATTTCATTTTTACAGTACATGCATGTACTTTACACTCTTAATAATGACATTGTGGCTGATCTTTAGTGTAGCACATTAAATTTTTATTCCTGTTGGAACACAATAATAAAACATTTAGTCCCTGCGTCTCATGTGCTGCTGTGTTACAAGCATCTGCCTGACAACTAACTCTACTGGTGACTTTGCATCAGCTCACCCATATGTTATACACTACACACACTGAGCAATCAATCACAATGAGAGAATCAAGTAATAACTAATGATTAACGCAGGAGAACCCGGAATTCAGCCACACACAGCAGTTGAAGTTTTAACAGGGTTTTATTGGGCACAGGGAAGGCGAGGAAACCACTCTGTAGTGGAGGATGAAGGCAGGGTCCTGAAAGTGCTGTCCAGAAGGCCAGGTTATAAGCAGAGTGTGTCGAAATGAGTGAGGAGACCGTGCTGTAGTTTAATCGTTTTAATTACAACTGCCAGCAACTGGTTAACGTGGCGTATAGACATGAGTCGTGAGCATAAAACGTAACATATTGAGCATGCGCACTTCTAGCAAGTACGGTATCTGTTATAGTCCACACATGGCATAAACATATCATTCACCAGAATGATCTACATCCTCTCCTTTTAGCTAGTGCTCCAGTAAGAAATCAAAATATGCTATATGGATGAAAATAACAATACCAGTGTCTTAATATTGCAACATTACTTCAAGCAATAGAAATTAGCGGTTGTCTCGACATTAATCTGTAAAGAACCATCAAAATGTACTTATGTATAAAACAAACATCCACTTTCCTTTTCTTTTTTTTTTTTTTTTTTTTTTTTTACAGAACGAAACTTATTCCAATGTACTTGTAATAAACACAAAAGTTGTCAAATATTCAAACTAAAACATGCTGGACTTGTAAGACTAGGGTCCACTGTATCAATACCTAACCTCTTTCTTTTTTTTTTTTTTCAAGTTCATAGTTCACACGCTGTACTTTGGATTAGGTTTACAAATGCGGCCTGAACGTGTTACATAGGGGGCATTACTGGGTGACACCTTGTTGGAAAAGCAAGCTGCAGGAATCTGCAGCTCACTGGAATGCTGAGTGGGCATTGGTGGTGGTTGAGGTATTTGCCGGGGTTGTGGTGTATGGGGAAGAGTGCCCGGCGTGGCAGGGTCAGTTGATTGGGAACTGAGATCCGCAGGGTCAACCAGTTGGGGTGGTGGCTCGGCAACCGGCAGGATGTGGCGACGATTTCTCCTGTAGACGCCTCCGTTGGATTCAACGATGTAGGAGCGTGGCTCGCTGCATACCTGCTTCACTGTGCCAAGGCGGTCGTGTCCCTTGGTCGTCTGCAACCTGACGACTTGTCCTTCTGCAAGTGGCTTTAGTGGGCGACTTGTTGCATCATAGTATTGCTTTTGAGTGAGTCTTTTCTTTTTGAGTTGTGTAGAGATTTGCTTTGCGTTCTTTGGGGCTGGCACTAGCAGTGTGGTGTTGACCGGAAAAGTTGAACGTGTCTGTCTGGACATAAGGCGTTGAGCAGGTGAGCCTAATGTTTTGTCACGAGGGACATTCCTGATGTTTAGTAGGTTGAGGAAAACATCTGTCCCGTTTCTATGAGACTTTTCCATTAGCTGCTTTGCGTTGCGGACTGCCCGTTCAGCTAGTCCATTTGACTGTGGGTATTCAGGACTGCTGGTTATACTAACAAAGTCCCACTGTTCAGCAAACTCTTTGAAACGCTGACTGGTGTATTGCCTTGCATTGTCGGAAATCAGGGTGTGAGGTGCTCCATGGACAGAAAAATGTCTTTTGAGCTTTGTGATTGCGGCGGCTGAAGACGTGTCCCGGAGAAGGTCGATTTCGAACCACCCTGAGTATGAGTCGACTAGCACCATGTATTGTTGTCCATGCCACTCGAACATGTCTGTGGCGACTGTAGACCAGGGCAGGGCAGGAACTGGATGTAGTTGTAGGGGTTCCTTCTGCTGGTGTGGTCGGGTGCTGTTGCATACTGAGCAGGAGAGCAGTTCTTTTGTGATGTCTTTGTTCATTGTCGGCCAAAATACTGTGCTTCTGGCTCTGCGCTTTGTGGATTCTAAGCCTGGGTGGCCTCTGTGCATTATGTTGATGTACTCTTTTCGTAGGGAGTCTGGGATTACGGTTCTGAGACCTTTGATAACGATGCCATCCTCCACTACTAACTCATCTCTGTAAGGAAAAAATGGACGGACAGAGAGGGGAACTTGACGTTCTTTGTTAGGCCAACCGTTGTGAATGGCAGTGCTGAGAGTTTGTAGAACTTGGTCCTTTGCTGTGTGGGCTCGAAGCTCCTCCAGCCTGGCAGTGGAGGTGTAGCTGACGGACATTACTTCAAAGTCATCATTTGCACTTTTTGTTTGAGAGACACTGCTGCTCGGGACTCGTGATAGGGTATCAGCTAGGTACATGCATTTGCCTTTTTTATAGACTAGAGTGATGTCGTAAGCTTGTAACCGCAGTAACATCCTCTGTAAGCGAGCCGGGGCAGTGTGAATGGGCTTTTTCAGGATAGTAACAAGGGGCTGATGGTCTGTTTCGACGATTGTGGGCTTCCCATAGATGTAGTCTCTAAACTTGGTGCACGCGAAAACTACTGCCAACAGCTCCTTTTCGATCTGTGCATAACGCGTCTCTGTGTCCGTGAGCGTGCGAGATGCGTATGCCACTGGCTTTTCATCTTGTAAGCATGCGGCACCCAGACCATAACGAGATGCATCACAGGTTAATGTCACTGGCTTTTTTACATCGAAGTATGATAGGACTGGTGAGCTGGATAAACATGACTTGAGATGGTCAAATGCTTGTTGGTGTTGTGGTAACCAGTGCCAGGCGGTGTCCTTGTGAGTAAGCTGTCGGAGTGGTGCTGCAATGTTGCTAAGATTTGGAATGAACTTCCCGAGATAGTTCACCATGCCAAGGAACCGTTGTATAGCAAGGGGGTCTTGAGGGATTGGCATGTTTATGATAGCTTCAGTCTTTGTAGGGTCAGCTCTGAGACCTTCTTTTGTGAACATGTGTCCCACATAGCAAACTTGGTCTAGGAGAAACTTACACTTGTGGGGGTTTAGTCTGAGTTTGATTTCTCTTGCTCGGTCAAGCACTTTCTTGAGATTACCGTCATGTTCCGCAGCATCGCGACCTCCCACGATGATGTCATCGACTATGATAGCACAGGGGTAACCGGCAAATAGCTGTTCCATTGAGCGCTGGAAGACTTCACTTGCTGAGTTGATGCCGAATGGCATGCGCAAGAACCTATAGCGCCCGAAAGGTGTGCTAAATGTGGTCAGCATCGACGACTTGTGATCAAGTTTTATTTGCCAGAATTAACTTTTTGCATCGAGCACTGAGAACAGTGTTGCACCTAACATTTGGGTGGCAACTTCTTCGACACTGCGCATTGGGTAATGGGGTCTCTTTAAAGCAGTGTTCAGGTCCTTGGGGTTAATGCACAGCCTTATCTCCTCCTTGTCCTTTTTATGTGCCACGACCATTGACGAAAACCAGTCCGTGGGCTCAGAGACTGTGGTAATGACACCTTTGTCTGTCATGTTATCGAGTTCTGCCTTAATTTGTGCTCGCATGGCCAATGGGATGCGGTGTGCTGGACGGACAACTGGTTGTATTACTGAATTCAAAGTCATGGAGTATGTTATGGGGAGGTCTCCAAGCTCATCACTGAAAACATCGTTGTACTCTTTGCGGACATTTTTGATAAAGTCTGCGTACGTCTCTGTACCGATCTGGTGGACATGGGGGCTCAAGGTGACAAGTCCTAGGCGCACACATGCACGGAATCCCAGTAGTGGTACTACATTGCGATCCACCAGGAAAAAAGGTAGAGTTTGTTCTTGTCCATCTAGGCAGAGAGGCAGTGTAGCAAAACCGGCTGTTTCAATTTTACCTCCTCCATAAGCCACTAGGTTGGTAGCTCTATTGCATTTCATAATTGGTCCCACTGAAAGCTGTTGAAAGGTGTCTTTTGCCATGACGTTACATTTTGCTCCTGTGTCGATTTTCATTTCAATGGGCTTGTCCCGTACATGCAGAGTGACAAATCCTTCGTCCCTGTCCTCTGCTTGGGTATTGATAGTGTCCACCGATATATTGGGCTCGACACCATCCACGTAGAAGGTGTCATCAGTCGTACTGTTGTCTGGCTGCTCCAACTCTAGCTGATGTACAGGTTTTCTGTTGTAGTGCCTCTTAACAAAGCTTTTCTTTTCAGGGCTTTGGTTGTAAGGTTTGGATTTACAGCATATCTTGTAATGGTTCCATTTTTTACACTTGTGGCATTGCTGGCCAAATGCGGGACATTTATCCCTTTGTGCAACGTGGTTGCCTCCGCAATTGTTGCAGTTTGTGATCAGCTTTGCATCGTGTCTAGTTGCTTGTTTATATTTTGTCCTGTGGTGCCCTCCAGTGGAGCCTGGCTGCAGTGCATCCACTGTGGTGACTGGCTGTTTTGCGAGGGCTTTAGTATTCTCCTCAGTCATCTCATAAACACGACAGATAGAAATAGCTTTGGTAAGAGTTAAGTCGCTATCGTGTAGCAGGGCCTTTCTTATACTGTCCTTATTTATGCCACACACAATCCTGTCACAGATTAGCTCATCCGTCAGATCTCCAAAGTGACAACTTTTAGCTTTGATTTTCAAGTCACTGATGAAGGATTCAATAGTCTCACCTTGTTTTTGATTGCGAGAGTGAAACTTGTGTCTCTCCATTATTTTGTTGTGTTGTGGGTTGCACATTTCCCGAAATTTCTTCTTCAGACACTCGGGGTCTTCTCTGGACTCGGCTGCATGGATCACGGCTCCGTCCTCACCTGGCGCCCTAACCTCCGAGGCGTAAACAAATGAACGTTCCCGTTCAATAGCCTCTGCTCCTGCGAGATTGAGGAGGATGTATGCCTTTGTTTTGGCAGGTTTGTTTGAGTGGGCTGCCTCGATAAAGATATCGTATTCTCTTTCAAAAATTCGCCAATTCTCGGCGAGGTCCCCATCGAAGACGAGTGGGTCGGGTCTGCGAAATCCCTCCGCCATGTTCGCTGGGTTGTTGGCTAGTTGCAACGTCTATCTTCTCCTTGCAAAACGAGGAAAAATACACCGTAGAAAAAAAATTACAGGTGATAGATCCGAGACATCTTCTGACACCATGTCGAAATGAGCGAGGAGACCGTGCTGTAGTTTAATCATTTTAATTACAACTGCCAGCAACTGGTTAACGTGGCGTATAGACATGAGTCGTGAGCATAAAACGTAACATATTGAGCATGCGCACTTCTAGCAAGTACGGTATCTGTTATAGTCCACACATGGCATAAACATATCATTCACCAGAATGATCTACAGAGTGGTTATCCAAATCAACACTTAAGGAATACTCAACAAGGCCAGGCAGAGATCAGTGGTCAGTCTGAACAGGGGTCGTTATCCAGGTAGGCAGAGAGCAGGAAAATCCGATAGGGAATCAGGCAGCAGGGAGTCAGGAAATGTAGCAGGGTCAAACAAAGGAATCTAAAGACAAGAATGCTGGATATCAAACAATGATTATTGCTGACCATCTGGCAGGGAAGCAGAGGCTGAGGGGAGGTGATGAAAAGGTGAGAAGTGTGAGCACTCATGAAGCCCAGGTGGATCAGATGAGCCTGACTGCATTAGCTGCAGACAAGGCAGATCGATAACCTGTTTAATCCCTGAACTCATTAATTACTGTTTCACATTTATGTAATTAAAGTTACTACTGTTTTGAAAAAACACAATTAACAGTGCTTTCTAACCTGTAATTGCTGTGAAACATAATTAATGACACATTTAAATATAAAAACTGTTATTTTGAAGATAACCGGAAACTCTACTCAATATTACACTTTATTGTGAAGGGTTTACCAAAAGTTACCTA
Source organism: Melanotaenia boesemani (assembly GCF_017639745.1). Classification (NCBI taxonomy): domain Eukaryota; kingdom Metazoa; phylum Chordata; class Actinopteri; order Atheriniformes; family Melanotaeniidae; genus Melanotaenia; species Melanotaenia boesemani. Next base: position 32,161,270 of record NC_055694.1, on the reverse strand, counting down.
CTAATGGCCAATGACTACTTTACCCAGGGAAATGTGGGCTTCACCACCGTTAGCCTCTGTACTATTAGCTCGTATTTCTTTGCACACAAACAAAGCTTTTAGTTTTTAATCAGCGAGAGCTAACCTTGCATTAATATTCCCTTGTTACAATCCAGTAAGCAAAGCACTTAGTTTACTTTATACTGTGTCAAAACATCATTAGCCTTGCTAGCATTGGCTTGCTTGCTCCGTACAAAATACTGTTGCAGACGTTATGGTCTCCTTCACAAGTACACTTGAGTCACAGACTTTGTCTCAGTCATCGCATAGTGCACTAACCCTAAAATTTAAGCAAAAACTCAGTGCACTGAAAGTACACTACCCTACCCTGAACTCGGCCAAAAATCTAGTGTGAAATGATGAATAATGATGAATATGCACTAAACGGACACCATCTTGCTGATGTAGTGGTAAGGGAGGGTCTTTCGACCAGTTTTCCAGAGCTGAATAATGGCGGCCAACGACTCAGCGGTACCGCTGCAGGTGGAGGCTATTTTGTACAGATGTAAGTATGAAATTAATCAATCACAATCCTAATGTATACGGCAGCATGCTACCTATCTCATCTATCCCTGACAACAGTTATCGATTTGATCATTTGTTGGAGAATGCGGTTATACCGACTCAGTAGAGATAGCGCATGTAAATGTTAGCAGTTCTTCAGCCAGTTTCGCGGACATAGATAGGCTATAAGTGTTAGAAATTATTAATGCTATAGGTTCTGTATGTTTATTCATCATTGTTGAAACTAACAATTTGTTTATCATTCAGCTTGTGCTGAGGAACAGGAAACTAGCAGGAGGTTGATGCAAAACGGTAGCCTGTTTTAATTAGCCATTTGTTTGCATTTATTTGATATTATTTTCATTATTACTGAGGTTTGCTGGTGACACAGCTGTAAAATCTGCTGGTTATAATACAGGCAGAAGGATCAGGATCAGATATCTAGCCAGTGTCAAGATGAAGTCTCCAAATCGTTGGTGCTGTGCAGATGTTGGATGTGCAGGTTTACCATGAATGTGGTGAAGGGAAATTATGAACAGGTTCTGAAATACAAATCAGAGTAGAACCCTTCTCTAACCAGGTGGCTGACAGGTAAAATTAAGGATTTATATGCAGGGGCGGGTCTAGAAAAGTTTTATGAGGAGGCCAGGCAGGGGCACAGACAAGGGAAAGGTGGGCACAAATGAGAATACAAAAAAAAATCTTTTTTAAGGCCTACATTTTAGTAAATAATTAGCAGATTATTACAACTTAAGCTCTCATCAGATGTTAAATTTGGAAAAACAAACAGCTGATGATATTTTTCAGTGTGGATGTAGAAGTGCATTACTGCTGCTACAGTCAGGGTGTAGATGTATAATTCTGTAAATGAGTGATGGTTAAACTTTACTGTCAGACACGGCACAATTCCAGCCTTTGTCCGACTTGATAGAAGTCAAATTGTATGTATTGATCAGCGATGGATGTTGTTCCATCTGACATCAGCTTGTATCTGTTGTTGAGGCACCCCTGTACAGAACAGCTACTGGTAACTGAATATTTAACCCACTTACTTTCATCTATATTTGTGAGTCTAGATTGAGACTGAACTGTTAATGTGTTAAAACACACAACCAAACCGTAGCTGATGATGCTACCGAGAACAGCTTTATAGAAAATGAGCATGATCTCAGGTCAGACCCCAAACAGCCTGAGTCTGTGTAAGAAACGAAGCCTTTTCTCTAGTCTGCAGCACAGATAATTAACATCCGCACTCCAACTCCAATAATTTTATTTTTGGATTTTAAAATCATTCTATGTGTGAGTCACATGGAGTTATACTAGTACCATCATTTTTATATATTGCTGTACCATAACCACAAATCTAAGAACATCTGGCTTGTAACCAATTTAGAAAAAGAAACTGAAATAGAAAAAGTCCTGAATTCAACAGGACGTTATTGTGGATAAAGGTGTAATGTGTTTGTGCGATATTATTGAGCTGAAATTTTGCAGTGTCCATTGAGGAACACCTAAAAAATGTTCAGGCTAAGGATTTTTTTTTGCCATTACCCCTGCATAGGCCACTGTGGCATCAAACTACCGAGCCAGAAGTGGCATTGAGGTATTTACCACCTGGGGCTAGGACGCTGCCGTGAAGAAGAGGAGGAGGCAAGAGAGAAATATTTTAATAAAATGTTTAAAACATTGTCTGTGTTTTAGACTCTTCCTTACCTCATTTCATATTTTAAACCATGATTTCTAACTATAATCAGTTTCCTGTTGCCAGATGTGCTCTGTATCAGTGTAAACACCAAAGAAAAGATGTATATGATATAAAGTACTTTAATTAAGTAAAGATATCTCTGCATATTTAAAAGCTGTTTTACTAGTGCTTCAAACGGCACTTTAGAATAATAGGCATGGGGGAGACATGCAAAGACACATGAACATGGTGCTTTCTATCTAGCAAAGCAGACTAATACAGTGTAGTCCACGGTACTTTGTTACACAAATGAGGCATTTTAAAGGCATTTAATAGCATTAAATATGACATGCAAAAACGTAGGTGAACGTTATTTTGGATTTGAATTTTGGAAGAAGTTAGTCAAATAGATTGTCCCTGACAAGGTATTTACAGAGCAGCGCTGCCATTAGGCAGCATGTAGGAGGGTCATAGACCTTAAAATAAATAAATAAGCATACGTTCTAACTCATGTTCAGCCAACTGGAGGAGGATCCTGCGTCTACGTTGGATGTGACGTAGTTTAAACGTGTGGTTAAGTAAGGGGTAAACAAAAGAAAGTAGAATCAAGAGTTGGAAATTTGCCATCAAATGCACTACATTCCAGTGGACTCACGAAGTGTACTGATTGAGATACACCCTCAGCGACAGTCAACACAGCCGTTGCACTCACACACTGTACAACTTTATAAGTTTACTCTGTGATTTTGTGTCTGCTTTCCTGTTAGAACACAATAAGATAACATTCAGTCCCTGCGTCTCATGTGCTGCTGTGTCACATTCATCTGCCTGACAACGCGCGCTTCTGGTGGTGTTTGGTCAACTCGCGGTAACACCCACATACAGCACCCTCTGTTGACCAAATGTTTAACCACTTTTCCAACATGAGTTAAATCATACAGAGAAAAAAGTTAATTTCTAATGTGGTCATCAGTACAAGTTTAAATGAGGGGGCAAGATATATATCAAGGTCACTCTGTGTCTACTGATGCATTTCAGCAGCGTCACGTTTTTACGCATTCTACCAAGCTATCGCCATTTTGAGTACCAACCCCCGGAAGGCAGAGAGGCTCAGTGTTGTTTACTGATGGATAATTCTCATTTTAATCCCTGAGAACTAAAAAGATACAACGAAAAATGAACTGATATTGGATGCAATCTGTAGTCCCTGCAGAAGTTTTCCAACCACTAACATCGACTGATAAGCTACCGTATTTTTTTATTTCATGACAGTTACATCTACCTGATACATAGATCGGTTGCAGGAAAGCATCGGTATGTGTGTGTTGTTCTGTGATGAGATTATCGGAGCCACCACACACTGTGATCAAAGCTCTTAAATGCCTGATTTTTTCTCTTCATGTGTGAGGTCTCGACCAGATAAAAAATCTCATCAGATCAAATGAATCCTAATGTGAGTACCAAGCCTAACAGAGGGCACAACACACCGTCTGTCATGATCACGGTTTATGTTCTTGGTTTGTGTCATGTTTTTGGTTGATATTCTTTGTTCACCGTCATGTTCTGTGTTTTTGTATTCATGGTCAAGTTAAGTTCTGTGTTGCTTTTTGGCTTTAGTTCACCTGGTCTGATTAACTTACTCACTTCACCTGTTTCTGATTAGTCCCTCAGTGTATTTATACCCCTTGGTTTTCAGTTTCCTTTGTCAGATCCTTGTATTTTGTTTTTTTTGTTTTTTGTTTTTGCCTGTTGTGTGTGTGGCTTATTCCCTGTAGTGTGTGTTTTGTTTCTGTCATTTGGTGCCGGTTATTCCTGAGGTTGGAATTAAATAATTTGTTCCAGCATTCCATCTGCTTTCTGCTTCTGACCTCTGCATTTGGGTCCTCACCTCTGCTGCACCATGACATTTTCACCATTATGTCTAGTGGAGTGAGTCCATCTGGTGATATGGTGATAAAATTCCTTGCAAAATGGTGTACTTATTCCTAGAGATGGGGAAACCGATACCTCATGAATCATCGAGTCAGCTTTGACCTAAATGCCTGAAAATGGCCTAGTGTTCGGACCTGGTTCTGAATCATTTGACCGGGCCAAAGAGTCCCATCTGCTGGCTGTGTGTGATGCTTCAGAAAGAAAGCATTGACATGTCTTCCTTACTGCACGTCAGTCATCCCTATCTCATCTATTAATAATTGTTCCTTAAAGGATACATTTTCTACCATGAGTGAATATTCGTACAATTCATATAAATGGTAAAGTGGGGTTATTACACAGCAAATTCAACAAGGTTGATTTAACTCCATGGTAGTCAAATTCAACACTTTTGAAGTGTCTATGAGTCCACATCACAACGTGTCAAAACAACACTTTTGAAATTGTTGAGCCTTTAACACTAAGACAGAGTTGATTTTTACTCTCTCAGTAGTTATAATTTAACACTTGTCAACACTGTTCGGTGTTTGATTATTTCAACACTTGAGCAAAGAGTTAAAATTTAGCATGGACAGTGTTGTTCATTAACTCTAAATAGAGTTGCACACCACAAAATTAGCACTGCCACATTGACTCCATCAGAGTTGATTTGAGCACTTTCAAAGTGTCTATATGAGTCCACACCAGATATTGTTAAACTAAGTCATTTTGTAGAGCTGGTAAAGTAACACCTTGTCACTAACTCCAGATGATATAATAACTCTTGTTCAGTTTGTACAAATTACTAAGAGTTTACTGAAATAAAGTTAGTTGTTAGTTGGAAAACATTTATTTTAACTGCACCACAAACATTTAGAAAAAATGCTTAAAACATGTAACAGTATGGGACAATGTATGCTCTCTCACTCTCATTAGAATATTGCTTATCAAAAGGTCAAAAATAAGCAAGCTGGTCAATGCAAATCACAGCTTGTTCATTACTTTGCTCTACTATACAATATGAATGAAAGTGCTCATCAAAGTACAGTGTGTTGACAGCATAACCCATGATAAAAGCCCGCTGTTCATGTATTACAATATTACAGATCTTCTTAAACTCTGGTAGGTCGTAGGATGCTCCAGTACAAATAAACAGACCAGCCTGGTATTCAGTACCATAATTTTTTATCTAATTTGTAGAAGAATGAATGTCAATCTAACATGTGACACAGTAAATTTCCACCCTCCAGGTTAATAAAAGTCTTTATTTTTAAAGGACCATATTCAAAAATTTTCAAATAATAGTTTTCATAGTAAAAAGCCAATTGGCGCTGGTGTTGTTTAACTAGAGATTTTGTAAGATTTTTAAAAATTTTTACAGACTTCTTAAAGAAATTGTGTTTTGCTTCAAATCGCATACACCACATATGGATAAGTGGGCCAATCTTTTTCATACATCTTGGATAGTGGATCATTAAGTGGTGCTTAGGAATGAATTTTCTATCAGGGAACAAAGTTTTGAACATGTTATGGTGGTCATGAATTAGATATTTCAAATAACATATCATGCCATCGGTAAGGATTGTGGAAAACACAATATCAACAATTTGCAACAAAAGGAGTAAAAAGCTTCCGTATTTATTGTCCCTTTCAACTATATCACCAAAGATAAGGGGAGTGTTGTGGAGAACACACCAAGACTGAATGGCATTTAAACCTAAGTGTTTGCTGTTGTCATCTATTTTTAACCCACTTGGTTTGTTTTGATGTTCCAAGTAACTATAATTAAAGCTACTTATCCTGTCCATTAATGTGTTCATGGAGATGTAGCATTTTTCATCAGGTACTGAAAAACCAACTTAAGCTCGTACTGTACGACTCCTTCCAACAAATCGTGCATTATATCAACAGCATAATTGCCACTGTTATGAAATTATTTTAATGAATTGAGCGCACAATATTTTTTAACACCATAAATGGAAGGCAGAGCAGGATCTTCTCTTAGAGCATTACAATGTTTAACAATGAGTTCTCTAGAACGCAGAACAAGGCCAGGATTATTCTCAGTAAACACAGACCGAATTTCTTCCTTGTTTGTCAGACAGAACCTACACACTAAATCAGGGCTACTCAATTCGGTCTACCAGGGCCGCAATCCAGCAGGTTTTCCATGTATCCCTGCACCAACACACCTGAGTCAAATTAGGTGGCTCTAACAGCCAATCAGGTTCTACACAATGACTCATTAATTTGACTCAGGTGTGTTGGTGCAGGGATACATGGAAAACCTGCTGGATTGCGGCCCTCGTAGGACCAAATTGAGTAGCCCTGCACTAAATGATTCAACAACACCTAAAAAGCTATTTAAAGCAAGGATATCACCTGTAACTTGAATTACAGAGCCAAACAATGGTTCTTCAATGAATGGAAGTTGGATTCCTTGTGTTTCTAAAATTTTCAAATCATCAATTACAGGCTTTAATATTTCCTCAAAACCATATATTTTTTTAAATCTTTTGTGTAGAAAATAACTGCCAGATGTACATTCATCAGCACTGAGTTCATCTTTGGAGGGAGAGTTTTTTAAAGTAAAATAAACACAGCTAAGTTTGTGGACCCCCTTTTTGACCCTAATGGGTTTGCCATTTCAAAATCATCATAATACAGCAAAACCTGTAGAGCATACTTCTGTCCTGAAAATAGAGGATGTTTTTTAAAATATAATCCATCACTTATGTCACTGTATGTCTAAATTTTTTGCATTTCTCTTGGAAAAAACACTCTTATCTCACTATTTTTGAAAATTGAATTTAATGTGCCTAAAATGGGTACATAAATGTATTTGTCCATGACAGGAATTTGACTATAAATTCCTGTAATTCTACCTCTGCGTGAATCCAATCTCACACCAAGAACAAATTCTTTACGATTTCCCACATTTCATCATAATATTTCCGCCTCTTTGTTTCTGTGTTAAATGCTGAAAAAGGATTATCTAATTGGTTTAAACTGAGCTTGATTTTCTTATAAATGTCGGATTCCTTGGCTTTAGGAGAAAATGTTTAGAATGCTGCTTCATGTGCATATGTACATCATTGACAACTTCCTCCATTGAAGAAACAATTGTTTGGACTGTATTTTCAGAAAGACCAGACGCTTGTAAATGAGCAACAATTGAGCCACACATTCCAACAAGTGGTTTTTGTGTGACAACAGGAGGAGCCTGCAACATAGAGGCTGAAGCGATTGGCTGATCAACTGAAAACTACTCTCCAGAATGAGCTACTTCCTGATTAGTCCCAGCATTTTCATTAAGTTGACGACTATGCACAGTCATGAGATATTTTCTAAAGCCACTGTATGTACAAAAAGATGAAACACATCCTGGCTCTCCACATTTCAAACGCAAGTTTTTTGCTGGATTTAAACCATGATGAAATTTTAAATGTTGACAAAGATTTGAACAGGTTTTGTGGTGCGCTTTACAAACAAAACAGAACATTCTCAGAAAGTGGTAAACTGTGTTCTGACCTTTGAAACTGGTGACATGCTAACGCTCTTGCAGAAGTCATGCTCCCAGTTTCTTAAATCAGGGCTTTCCTTTGTGTCATCAATGTTATACACTGTGGTTTGAATAAAAGTGTAGAAACTGGAAAGGGCTTCATCATAAGAGAGGCTAAAGACAAAGTGTGCTTTGAATAGCCCATCAAAAGCAGCCACTGATGTCAAAGCACTGCATGGGACAGGTTTCTGGTCCACCACAACGAAGAACCTCTGGATTTCCTTTCTGTGCTCTCCAACGCAAAGGAGGAAGGGTTGGCTTGCATCAACTCTCTCCAGTAATGTAGTAAGGCTGGCTCCTTCCTGTAGTTTAAGTGACAAAAATGTAAAAATGCTTAAATATGTGTCCTTTATCTGCTGCCAAAATAAAAGTACTTGCACATGACAGTAGCACACAGACACCATTATTTTGGTAACATGAATGCTAACAGGACATCCCTTCAGAAATCTAACAAGATGGTTGGCTGCCTGTGCTGAGCTAATCTTGGCTGATTTTTTATGGCCTTTTGATGTAGGTGGGAAGAGATGCAGCAGCAGCAGGAGAGCTGATATATCACTGTCCCAGCCTTAAAAAAAAGGTTAGATATGGAACAACTGTCCGTATTTACCCAAGTAATCCTCAGCTTCAGGGTCAATCGATGCCCGCAACTCCTCTATAAATGGACTTGATGGCAGAGTCTGGCTTTTGGCAATGACTTTGCTCTTGAAATAGGATGGCCACTTTGCAAGAAACCTTCCAGATACTTCCCCTCCAAACATCATAGAAGAGTCCTGGTCAATCTTTGAACAGAAACAAAACCCATATGCAATTTAGTTATGCTACTTTATTGGAAGGATTCAGTTTTTCATCGATATTTTGGAATAACCTAATCATATCCTTACCAATTCAGGTGTGTCAAGGAAACAAGGGAACACATCAAAGACTGATGATGGTGCATCCTGGTCATGAACCAGCTTCTGTATGTACTCGAAGGTGGCTCTCATCTTCTCTTTAATCACAACTTTATCTGTTGAGTGTCTAATTATAGAGAGAGCCTCTCTGCACTCCTCACCACAGAGCTGTGCACCAATTAAAAGAGAATCTCTTTGGGTTTTTGGACCTTCCAAGTAATCAGGCCTTGAATGCAAACAGGTGCCATGAGGGGTGTTAAGTTGGACAGTCTTGAGTCTCCAAGCAAGATAGCCAGTATTGGCCTCTGGATCGTATTAATGTTCCTGCTCATACATACACACAGACACACACACACACACACATTTACAGAAACATAAAAATATAGACAAAACATAAATATTAAACAAAAACACAGACAACAAAAGTATTAAACCAATGACTCCACTTCAAATCAAAATATTCTGACTTACAAATCCATTTTTTGAGTATAGATCTTGGAGATAGGGGAAAAGGGTCACAATTCCCAGTGCGTAGCTGGTTCGGGTACTTATGGGTGGAATCCTCCTTTTAAAATAAAATAATTATGACATTTGCAACTAATTAATGTGTTTCCATTGGTCATTCTAAGTGATGCCTTACCCATATTAATCTGTCATTTCAGCAACCAGAATATTAACCATCTGTCTTCGTGTTGCATCTGACAAAGTTTTAGTTTTGACATACTCCTTAAGGATTTCCTCCCCCTTTGGGTTGGACCTTAAGATAGAATAAACTCTCTAGAAAAAGAATTATAAGAAAAAAAAATACTGCATTGCCAAAAATAACACACACACACAGATCAAACATTTTAAGAAAAGTTATGGCTTGCATGATCAAATTTATTATTAATCTTTTAAAAATAAATTTGTAATCAAATATACTTGTCAGATGGTTTCATACTTTACCTGCTTCGCCTCATTCCGATCCATCTCTGTCTGATCCTCTTTTTTGTTTTTTGCTGATGGAAAGATTAAAGTTGAGTCTGATGAAGTGGAAGATGCTGAAGAGTTTGATATTGAATGTGGTGATGGTGGGGAGCCTGATAATGATGACCCTGATGTATTTGGTGATTCTTCTTCCACCAAATTAATTGTAAGATTTAAATGATCAAGAGAAGAATAACAGAAATGTTTTTCTTATTTATTATTTTTTAAAATGATCATATAAAAGCAACTGAATACGGTAAATGTTCTATATTTATATAGCGCTTTACTGTATCTGGAAGGATACCTAAAGTGCTTTACATCATACATCACATTTACCCATTCACACACACCTTCACACACTGATGGCAGAAGCTACCATGCAAGCCGCTCAACCACGACCCATCAGGAGCACTTTGGGGTTCGGTGTCTTGCTCAGGGACACCTCGACATGAGCCCGACAGGCCGAGGATTGAACCGGCAACCCTCAGGCTACAAGACGACCACTCAACCAATAGAGATTATACCTTAAATATCTACATTGTGTCAACTGCATCAATCTGGTGTAATAACATAAAATATAAATATAACTACCGTTCAAAAGTTTGGGATCACTTTGCCATGGGATTCAATAGTGAAGTGACCCCAAACTTTTGAACTGTAGTGTATATATATATAAAACCAATTTGTACAAGAAACTTTAAGCTGAATGTTAAAAATACTGATGTTTGTTACAAGAGGGTTTTATTGGCTGCTATTTGTACCCAACTTTGAAGTTTTGGACCCCAGATTTTAACAGCTCATCAAATATGTCCACATCACTACAACACATGGTGTAGTGAGGATCAGGGCCCGCTTGTGCTTCACCAGTGGTGGTTTCCTGAACCTTTTCTCCGGATCCTGCCCCTCTTGTCAAACAGCTGAGTTTGGCTTACGGTGGATCTGGCCTGTTGCTCCTGATCCGCTACCTGCTTGGTGCCGGCCCTTTCCCATGGCGGTGCCTCCTCCGCACCGCCACCAAGTTTGCAAGCGTGGAGTGGATTTCTCCAACCTTCGTCCTCTGGATTATGTGGATTTACGGGTAAAGCATGACCTTGTTCTGCATCTGGCACTTCTCAATGCCAGATCGCTGGCAAACAAAACTTTCCTGCTCAAAAACTTCTTTGAATCCCAGAAGTTGAATTTTATGTTAATAACAGAGACTTGGCTTCATGATGGTGAGTCCGTTGCCTTTTCTGAACTTCTTCCACCCGACTGCTGTTTCTCCAGCTCTCCCCGGTTGACTTATAAAGGTGGTGGGCTGGCTTCTGTGTGGAGGTCTAGCTTTTGCTGTCGGAGACCTTCGTCAAGCCCCTACTCTAATTTTAAACTACAGCTTCTTGTAATCTAGCTCAGCAGTCCTGTATTATGTGCTTTGGTCTACAGTCCACCAAAAATTAATAAGGACTTTATCAAAGACTTCTCAGACTTTGTGGCTGGAATTGCTCTCAATTATGAGCGTTTCTTAATTATCGGGGATTTTAATATCCATGTTTGCTGTGAATCTAAACCTTTGGTTAGAGACTTTCTGCAAGCTATTGAATCTTTTAATCTCATACAACATATCTCTGGCCCTACTCATGAGAAGGGACATATATTAGATCTTGTCCTCTCTCATGACTTAAATGTTAATGTCACAGAAATATGTGATACACGTATCTCTGATCATCTGCCTCTGTTATTCTCCATATCACTGCCGCCTTCTCCATTTAAGGTGTGCGCCCCAGTGCGATAGCGGTGTTGTGCCCTAAAGTGAATGTCTGCCAAAAATTGATTATACGGCCACGGGAGCGTGCGCTGCCTGTTAGCGTCGTTTCGCTCTGCTTTGCGTCTGTCTGTGTCTGTTGTCTGCAGCTGTTCCTCTCGATGTAAAACTGACATAGTACGCATTTCATGTATGAAAATGCAGGTTAAAGTTGTTTTGAATTAAGTGTGGCATATTATTTTATCTAGATGATTTGTTTTAGTACATTTTAGTTTGCATCCATGTGTAGCTGCTGAAGTGTTTTGTGTTCACTATAGTTTGCTTGCAGCTCCTAGATTAGCTCATACTTCTATCAATCAATCAATCAGTCTTTATTTATAGAGCACTTTTCATACATAAATGCAGCACAAAGTGCTTTCCATGGTTAAAACAATGCCCCCAACCGCACACACACACACACACACACACACAACCCCCTCCCTCCCCGAGTCCTCTCACATACCAGTATGTACAAGCAAGCATACACATACACACACACATACTTGCACATAATAAAAAACTAATGTGAGGTTGAGCACAGATGAGCCAGGTAATGAAACACTATCACAGGGCGCCGTCTGCACCGGGAGCCGCTCACAGGCCACGACCGCCAGGACACCGACCCAGGGCACACGGCCAAGTGAGAGGCAGAGGAGCCACCCAACCAGACTGAAAGAACCCGCAGGACAGAGCCGCAGCAGCCACAGCCGATGAAAGCCCTCGGTGCAGAAAGCCCCCTCCGAGGAAACACTGGAGAAATAACCTAAAAATAATATAAATAGAATAAAAGCATAGAATAAATAAAAAATGGGTTAACATAGAAAAAGGCTAGGGGAATAGAATAAATAAAAATAAAATGAATAAATATTAAGTAAAAGCTAAATTAAAAAGGTGGGTCTTGAGCCTGCTCTTAAAAACATTAACATTCTCTGCAGCCCTGAGCTCCTCCGGCAGGCTGTTCCACAGACGAGGACCATACCACTGGAAAGCTGCCTCTCCATGAGTATGTGTCCTGACTTTAGGTACAGTCAGGAGGCCAGTACCGGAAGACCTCAGGGGCCGCGAGGGTTCATAAGGTAAAAGCAAATCTGAAAGATAAGAAGGCCCAAGACCATTAAGACATTTAAAAACCAATAAAAGAACCTTAAAATCGATTCTGAAACACACGGGGAGCCAATGCAGTGACTCTAAAACTGGTGTAATGTGGGCCCGCCCTCTGGTCTTCGTCAGCACACAAGCAGCTGAGTTCTGTAGAAGTTGTAGAGTTGCAATACTCTTTTTGGGAAGACCAGAGAGCAGGGCATTACAGTAGTCAATACGACTGGTGATAAAAGCATGCATCAGCATCTCTGTGTTGGCCCGAGAGAGAATGGGACGGACTCTGGCTCTGACTCTGGCTTCTAATCTATTCTGCTTTAATTAAACTTGCAGTCCAACTGAAAACATAGTTCCCCGACCAGTATAACGTGTCTAAGTTAGCAAAAATTCAACTTCACACATAATTCTACCAACAAGTGGCTACTATCGCTACAAGCTATGCAGCTAGTAAGTTTGCCAGTGGTTTGTGGTCGGTTTAATGTTCTTGTTGGAAAATGACAGCCGCTGGTTTAATGTTACATTAAACAACCACCACCAAACGTTTTGTTAACTTACCACGATGTCTTTGTGGTGAACTGCAATGTGTTGCTTCATGTTTGTGTTTTTCCTGCTACCTTGTGCCCACATTCCTTCCCTTCCTTCGTGTTTTTTTTCCTTTCTCTTTTTTTCCTTTTTTCCTTCAATCTAGCGAGAATTGGTCCATATATCACATCTTCTCTTTCTCTGTAGCGCCGTGCAAAGCATGGCCATTAACGTTTTATTTTTAACTTTTCACCGTGACTGGCCCATGTGTGTAAACATGCCCGCTGCATGTTTGAAGAGGGGCGTGTGTGAGTGGCCAAAGAACCGAGGAGGAGGCGGAGGAGACAGGATTTGACAAAGTCATATGATATAATAATATAATTTTTGTCTAGTCTTTGTTCGTTAACTAAAATTTCCACACATTTATTCCAGTTTTTATATACATTTACTAAATTTTCGTCTTGTTTTTATTAGTTCACGAAAATGCATTCTGATTTAGTCCCAGTTATTGTTCATTAATGGGTGTTTTATACAAGTCTAGTCTAGTTTTCGTCGTGAGTTGACGAAAATATTTTTCTTTAGTTTTCGTTAGTGTCGTTCGACCACTGACATACAGCATGGTCTAACAGTAGGGTATTAATAACTTTTATGCAACAAGGACTATATACGTTTATAATCCAAATACAAGTCGTGGCTGTACATAAAATCACCTCTCATTATACTTACCATCTGGTTCATGCCTGGTACAGGTTGCAGGCACTTCCCCGCAGCACAGTTGAAGCAGCTTACATCCACCAACATTTCTGTGCCTAAAGACATTTGTTTACGGTTATAAACGTTAGGCTGTGGAGAGTCGGGCCGTCCACTTCGGCAGGCTCTGACAGTCCGTGACAAGTCGCGGCCACAACCGGTAGTTGCCCCTGCCACGATTTGAGCTTTGTCTCAGTGCCCGGCAACAGTGACAAGAACTGCATTCTTACATGTGACTGGACTAATACTTCACAGGGGAAATGATTAGTTAGAAGAGGAGAGTGTCCCTCCTCCGGAGCCATTTTTTTTTTCTTCTAGTTTTTCAGAGTGTGGGTTTCAGAGTTTCAAATCAAAGCAGCAAGAGAACACTGCCATAAATCACCTCATCGCAACTCGCAGCGGTGCAGACGAAACTCCGAAAAGCAGATGTTGCAAAGTTACGAGCGCAAAAGTTCATCCGCCCAGACTTCAAAGTAAAATTTAATCCTTACAAAATGATGTTTGGAGAAGATTTTAACATTTCAAAACTCAGGTTTCAAGGTTTCAAAACTTTTTTGCGAAGATGCATACAGCAGTTTTCAGATCTCATATTACAAGGTTTCAAAAGTTTTTTACAAACTAATGTGGTGGGAGAACAATGCCATATTTGAAACTCTGAAAATGTAAACTTGAAAACAGCAAGGTTGCAACAAGAGGTTTGAATCTCTGAAAATGTGAGTCTGAAACTCTGTAATATGCATGTTGCACTTATGAAAACTAAAAATTCAAATACAAAATTATGCTTGCAGAGATTGAAACTTTTTTTTCAGACTTTCAAAATACTTTTCAAGATTTCAAAACTTATTTTTAGACTTGCAAAACTTTATTTCACGTTTTAAATTTTCAAACACTGACTTTCAAGGTTTCAAAATGTTTTCTTTCAGTTTCAGATTATGGCAGTGTTCTCACCCCATAGTAATGCAAGTGACAATATGTCTAATTAAACAAAGAAAGTATGATTTTGCAAGTGCTTTAACGGATTTATTAACACTGCAGATGAAGACGTGCTGTAATCAGAAACGATATCCAGGCATGTTGCTGCCTTACTGTTTAGGTTTCATGCGTTTGTCTCGTGCTTGTTTATTGAAAGTATGTAAAGTCCAGTAAGAATATGATGTGTTGATTTACAAAGCTTAATTTCCACTGATGACTTATTTTATTTATTAGAATACATTTCTTGTTAATAAAATGCAGAATCTACATTAAAGTGGTTTAATATCAATCAAGAGTTATACCGTGAAGATTACTGGCCAAGTAGTATCTTACACCCACCTCTTATTCTTTTAAAGTGGAATTTGGTCTCAGAATAATCGTTTTAACTTATCAATAGCTGATCATGGGCCCTGTAATTGTCAATAAAACAAAAAAGGTTGCTTGAAATGGCTCCAGTTTGTTCAGGTGAGACATATTTGACAGATGAATGGCCATCTACTTCTTTGCATCCACTCCAAAACCCTTTAAGGTGGAATTAGGCTTCAAAATAGTGTTTTTTGTCAATAAAACAAAAGAGTATCTTTGTCAATATAATGTTATATTTGACATTGAAATGGTATTTCCTTATTAAAATATAAATTTTCATTCAATGTGTTTTTTTTTTTTTAACAGCCTGTTTTTTCCTTTTAACTGCATCACATTACGGAGCTTTTCAAAGCTTTTCAAAATACAATAAAGTTTAAGGTGATCCCCAACAATAACCAATATTGTAATACATTTTGTTCTAACACTAAATTTATAAGCTTCTGGGTACTGTATTGGGTTGGTTTTCCATCATAATTTGTTTATTTTTATTTTTTACCAAAAATGTGCTTTTGTGTAGTCCTACTTCATTTTAGGTAACGTGGTTTTCTTAGCTCTCCGCTCATCGGGTCAATATCCTTAATTGTCAATTAAGCTTTCGACTCCTAAACTACAGAACAACGAGACAATGTCATTTTAATGTCAGTGACATGGATGCGATACTACATAATCATATTTTGACTTATAAAACCCACGGAACTTTCCCCCCGTGCCTTACGCCTTCACAGAAGTCGAATTTTATCCGAAAAGGAAAGAACTTCGAGGTCCAAGGTAAGTTAATAGCCTATATACGCACAATCCTGATTGTGTTAAATGCTATAATTTTATATTATACTGATATATGTGTGAAATTTCCAAATAGTGTCTGCATATATGTGGACAAAAGGTGTATAGTTAATTGGTATTAACATGATAATATTAATCATTACTATGTAATTATTTTAAAACATTTTAATGATGGCTAATTGGTTAGTCAGTCCTTAGCGAATATAACGATATTTTTTTTTTGTTTTGGTTTGCTTTTCGTAATATCCTTATGTTCATGAATATTTCCAACAATGGAAACGTTTCTAGGTTTTGGTTAGTTAACGTGCCTAATTACAGAACTCTTTACATTCGCAGACAAGTGATTTTTTCCTCATGCAGTCATTTTACTTTTAACTTCAAAAGTAACTTGCAGTAGCATCGATAAGAATTGGTAATAATAGTTTAGCTTTGTCGCTTATATTGAAGAAACAGCAATCTACAACCCAGTGCAAAATGATAGTTTACAAGCATTTTTGTTGAATTATACTTACACTTATACTAGCTATGCACAGGCATCATGTAAAATTATTTTACCTAAAATTACTTTCCTAACACTCTATTATTTCTTGAAGTCAGGAAGATATATTTATTGTGTTGTCAATATGAGCTGATATTCAACATGCTATTTTTTACAAGATGTACTGTGCAATCACTTTAACATTTTAAATTTCACATACTTTCTCTTGTAAACATTGGACAATAGTGGGTGAAATAAGGGCTTGTTCTGTGGACTCATTTAAAGTAAATCTCAACACTTTATGAACTGTCCATGCTCCATTCTTATAAAGTTTTAAGGGACATTTTAAAGTACACATTTTGAAGTCAATAAATAAGTGTTGCTTTTCTTTTTTTTTTTTATCAAGAAGTGAAAATAATGGTGTTATTTATTGATCCATTGCATATTGCATCCATAAAGATAACTGATTGTGCTCATGGGTTTACAAGTAATTAGAGAACATATAATAACTCCTTAAGGACTATTTTTTGTCTCTAAGTTTTTCATGTTTTGTCTTGAATTTTTCATGAATTTTGAATTAATGATTTGAATGTATGTATAGACTAGTAGTTTTAAGTTTATTTTTCATATTCATTTGATATAGTGTACGTAAAATGCAATGGAATGCTTTTTGCCCTGGCTCTCATACTATAACTAGAATTAGATCATTTTAAGTATTATACACACACGCATATATATATATATATATATATATATATATATATATATATATATATATAGTTGCAAATATTTTTATAAACATTCTCATTCATTTACTCATTTACATTTTATCCTTAGATTTTAATAAAATTCATTAGGCTCTGCTTTTAATTAATAGAGCTACATTATTATAGTGCTGCTAAGGTCAAACAGATTAACAACACAGCTTACAGACTCATACAGGGTTACTTGAGTCCAACATTTAACAATACTGGGAAAATATCAAGGGACCTTGAAACTGTTCTGGGTGTCCAGCAAGGGAGTTGTAAATAATTTTTATAAACATTCTTATTCATTTACTCATTTAGTTGTTGTCAATATTGTTATATCACCTTACTTATCTACTCACTCCAAGCAGAGCAGAATTTCCCAGTAACTTAGAAAAAATTATTAAAGAACAGCCTTTGTGTAAAAAGTGTGGGAACAGGTAGAAGGGAGTCAGCACAGAGACAGACAGATAACAGGACAAGTGTTTCTTTTCCCCTCAGCTCTGACGCACCCCAGAAGGAGGACCTGGAGGAATCAAATTCCCGGAAGGAGGAGGGACGACACCTTTGCAAAATACACATTCACATGAATGCGCACAACATGCACGCACATAGCCACAATGCTTTGTATCAGTATAAATGAGGAGGATAACTTAGGTAGGCTTAGGTTTGGCTGAACCAAAGGTCCCGACACTTTGTGTATTAGTGGACCAGAAGCTAAGCTAACGGACCTCCTCTTAAGAGATATGTATTGCTTTTTCTTATTACTGGCTAAACAAAGAATTGTCAATTCTACTCAATCTCTGGTGTTTTTGCCTTCTTTTAAAAAGGTGGATTTTTGAACACTCTGATTTATTTACAGGTGGTGAATTAATTTTAACACTAATATATATATATATATATATATATATATAGAGAGAGAGAGAGAGAGAGAGAGAGAGAGCTCAGGAAATGTATTGTAATATTGATTAATGCCTCTTATAATGTTTCATAAAAGAAATTATGGCTTTCTGTCATCTATCACAGATGGACAATTATTCCACATCCGCCACAGAGGCAAACCTAATTCTTCAAAAGCCAAGGTATTAGTTGGCCAAAAGGAAGCTAATGAAGTATTCATGGATTTTCATGCCAGCAGCACTGGTGCACACTGTGGCCAAAAAAAGACAAGACAAGCAATCTCACAAAGGTTTTACTGGCCTGGAAAGTCTCAAGACATAACTTTGTGGGTCAGTGTTCAGTTTTACATTTTTGTTTCTTATGTTAAATCAGTACAATGTTTATATCTGACAAAGTTAACTACAAAATACAAACTCCACATAAAAAATATTTATAAATCAGATGGAGATTTAATGCATTTTAAAATCTTCTGTAATTTAAAGTGATGAATATTATTTTCTCTCAGGTGAGTCAGTGTGTGCCATGCCAGGCCAGCATCGTCAGGATCAAAAAAGAAGTGGAGTACACATCAATAAAGGTAAGAACTCTTTCCTCTTTTACAATGACAGGAAATAGTTTACGTAAGTCACACCATCAACTTAAATTTAAAATTATGAAACTACATTGCTCCTCTTTTTTTTTAAAGGTAACTCATCCTTTTGAACTTCTTCGCATGGATCTGGTGGGAAAACTCAAAACTACGTCAGGTGGATATCAGTATATATGTGTACTCATTGATTACTTCACCAAGTGGCCACAAGCTTATCCCTTGAAGAGCAAAAGTGCTGAGGAGGTGACCCAGTGTCTTCTGAAGTTTGTTTATCAGTTTGAGGCCCCAAAACAGGTCCTCACTGATCAAGGGAAGGAGTTTGTGAACGAACTAAGTTTAACTGATCACAAGTCATACCCTTCATACGCTTCTCTTGTATTTAATTCTTTTTTTATTTTTAGTATTTTGAAGTTTCTTTATGTTCACCATTATTGTTAAGTGTTTTTACATCCCATTTAAATTTTTTGTTTTTTTTTTCCATTTAGAGCACTTTCTAAACTGGTCCAGAGCAAACCAGAGAAGTGGGACAAACATTTAGACGCAGTTTTATTTGGCCTCAGAAACAAGCGTAAGGTGACAAACAAATTATCCCCATATTTCATGATGTTTGGCAGAGAAGCCAGATATCCATCCGAAATCCCTGAGGGTTACAGGGTGAGGCTCAGTCACAAACATATTGTAGCATTAACTTTATTTTATTAAGTACAAATATTAAAGACTTAGGTATACCTCATATATATTTCAAAGGTTGACAACAGTATGGAGGACAATTTGTCTATTGAGGAGGCCACGGAAAACATTTTGAAAAGGGATGAAGCCATTCAGGCTGTGTTGTCCTCCAAATATAAGAAAAACACAAAAAACACAGACCAAGCCACCGCTAATTTCCATGTAGGGATGAAAGTGTGGCGATTTAATGTAAGGAGCAAACAGCGAAAAGGAGAAAAGTTAGACCCAAACTACCTGGGGCCCTACACTACTGTAGCGATCACAGGAAAACGTGTGGATCTTCAAGATAGTCAAGATGTGGTCACACCAAAAATAAACATGGATCATCTAATGTGCTACACAGAGGAAAAACCCAGGGTGCCTCGGAAATGCGATGAAGTTCCACCCGCCAGTCCTGTGTCCACTGTTCCACCCGCCAGTCCTATGTCCACGGTGGCCTCCACCACCTCAGGGCAGATCCCTTCAGTCTCTGGTTTAACAAACCCCTCAGTGGATCCCTCAGTTATCCAAAGTAAGTGTATCAAGTTGAAATAAAACAACAATTATAAGTTTTGTTTTTTTTATTTTTTGAGGGGGGAGGGGTCTGTGGAATTTTGGACCTTTACTCTCTTGTTAATAGCAGCGACCACATCCCCAACAAAATAATTTTACACTTTTTTTCAAAATATTATCACAGATTGAATTGATCTGAAGATTGGTTCTTATCTGGGGAGTGTTTTAGCTGAAAGCAAGGACCAATGAAAGCCAGCATGAGTGTGCTGTTACTATAGGCAAACATCCTGGTTTAACATGTTCATTTCTTTTTTTGTTTTTTAGAAATTATTTATGACAATTGGTGTCTAATGAATGGTTAGTGCTGTTGAACACTAAAACATGAAAAGACCAAAACTGACTTATACAAAACAACTTGAGATATTGTGGATTAATTTTAAATATAGTTAGAGTCAAAGTAGATTTAAGAATATTAACTGAAAAAAATAAAAACATGTTAACGCTGCATTACAGATGCAAAATCGGGCCATACACATTATTCTTTGGTGACATTTTCAACACTGCTCCTTTAAAAAGAAATAGAAAGGGAGGTAAGACGTCCACACACATTGAGAACTTTAACATCATTTTGTAATTTGAACTTAAGTTTATTTGTTGTTGTTGTTGTTGTTTTTTTTGTTTGTTTGTTTTGTTTTTTATAACAGGTTATCAATGCATTCCTGGCCCTGCTTGTCACGTCCCCTGGCCTCTGGCCTGGGTACTTGCTTATGATGAGATGCTGCATAGCCTGCGCCCTGCACCTGGCCTCAGAGACCTCCTCCTTCTTCCTCCTTCCTGGTGATTGGTCGCCTTTGGCTCCACCTTCCTTCGGAGGGGAGACAAGCCTTCGACACCTTAGTGGACAACTCCTTCACCGCCAGTGTTGCCAACTTGGCGACTTTCTCGCTAAATCAGGCGACTTTCCAAACCCTTTTGGCGACTTTTTTTGTCAAAAGCAACTAGTGACAAATCTAGCGACTTTTACCGTCGTTATTGGAGACTTTTCTGGTGTTTTGGAGACTCTTTGAAAGCACATGTTGTTCTGCAGTTACTGTCGTGAACGAGCAGCGTGTGCTGCAGGAGCTCCTCCCCGTCCCAAAGCACTCACACAGGCGGTCAGTCTCACAGCAGCTCAGGCAGAGGCTGCAGTCAGAGCAGCAGAGAGGAGGTCCACGCCGCTCCGCTTACACACTGAAAATAAATCGTGATGCACAAAGGCGCCGCTGATCCCGCCCTGGCTTACAGAGCGGCATGTAAGTGTAAATGTTTTTTTTCGCTGTCACACTAAAATAAATAATTGCAGTGATTAAGTCCAGTGAACACGGTTACATGGCTTAAGTTTTATACTCCATGTACAGTGCTCCTCAAAATATCTTGTATCTGACTTTTTGAAGTCAGTGCTTGGTGCTTTTGAGGGTGAGCAGGTAGATCCTCTTAAACTTCTTGGCAGCTTGGTTAGCCTGATAAAGTCTGTGAGTAGCAGGGTGCTGAATTTAATGGCAAATACTGATGTGCTCAGGAGCCAATTGATGGATACATCAGTCCCAAGCCGTACTTTGGTTACCTTTTTGAGTCAAAGGCAGCTGAGCCCCACCTTGCACCTGAGAAGTAGAACAATGTTCGAAAGCCTTCACCATCTCCCTCACTAATGAGTTGAGGGTGAGACTGCCGAACAACATCGAAGCATTGCAGTACATGTCAGTTTTCAATGTAGAGGAAACTCTAAAGCACAGTAAGAGCCTGGGACAACTAGAAAAATAGCCAATCTCATTGGCTACTCTCCTGTAGAGATAGACAAGATTGTCCAGCATTGGCGTGCCATCCATCTCAGTAAGTGGAATGAAACAAAAACACACGGGGCTTCTGGAGTGAAATTTGGAAGTTCAGGGATGCAGCTGATATCAACCCGTTTCAAAAACTTGCCATGGCTGCTGTGTCTGTGCTATCCTTGCCACACTCAAATGCTGAAGTTGAGAGATTATTCAGCCAGATGAGTGTGGTAAAAAGCAAACTTAGAAATCGAATGTCTTTGCAGACTCTTAACTCCGTCCTGTATGTCCGATATGGTCTCAAGTTGTCTGGTGAGGCTTGCTCTGAATACAAGCTGATGTTTTACACCTTTTTGGAACATCAGCTGCTTACTCATTCAAGATGGCTCCCTCAGTTGCTGAACCTGGCATAGAAAGCCTTGACCAAATTGAAGATGACCTACTCTTTCTGTGAGCCAGCACAGCAGGGGGGTCTGAAAACTGTCTATCCCAAAAATAGTTAAGAATGAAAAAATGTTCATGTTTTATTGTGACTCGTTGTAGGCTTCTAAGTGGAGCATAAGGTTAGAAACTAAACTAAAAGTAAGAAAACTAAAGAAAGAAAAAAAAAATAAAAAACCTAAGTAACTCTGCCGAAGTGTCTCATTTGTGTTACTTTGCCGGTCCCAAGCCTGGATAGAGGAGGAGGCTTAGACATAGAGCTAGCAATTCCACGCAACATAACAGTCCTTGGTTAAATTTGATATTCTAACATTTAACAATAAAGGACAAAATTGATTTATGTAATGTGGATCATGACTAAGGTTATCAAAGATTATTTTTTAAAGTGATGGCCAATTTCAATGACAAAAATACAAAAATAATAAAACAAACCAAGAATCAACAGAAAAAACTATTTGTCGTTTTAAACATATTTAGGGTGTTTTTGACTCACCTTTTGTCTCTCCACGATGTTATTTCTTTCTCCTACAATGGCCGTTACATTACATGCAAATGGCCAATTATGCAAATTAGGCAATGACGTCATCTAGAGACTTTTAGGTCAGCCAATAGCTACTTTCCTTACTGAGGAGTTGGCAACAGTGTTCACCGCACTTCCTCCTCTTCAGCCAACCAGCATGACGCCTGGCTTATAAAAGGGAGGCAGCAACGCTGATCATGACAGCTGTGTTCCTTCGGCCCACAGCTTGCCAGTTCTGGGATTTGCTTGAGTAGTAGCTGGACTGACTGCCTTGTTGGTTTGTAGGAGCATTAATCTTCCCTTTATTTAGATAGACACCGGAATAGGTTATTGTTTAATTGAGATTCTGTGCCCTCTTTTGTATACCTTGGTTTAGCGGACACCTTTTGTTTGTTTAAGAATATATTTGATTTGGTTTTTATGAAAGCTCTGTTTAAGGAAGTGTAAGAGTAGTATTTTGGTTTGTGTGATATATTTGGATTTATAGTGGACTTTGTTTGGTTAAAGTATAAGAATAGATTGCGTTTGGTTAATTCTTACCTCGAATGAGGACACCTTGTGTTAATTAGGATTTCATACTTTATTGTGCATACTTTAAGTTTTGTTCCATTTGATTTGTTACCGACCCGAATACCCCTAGTTTGAGTAGGGGTCGTAACACTGCTGGTGAAAAAATTCAATCATGGAAACACTGAAAGGGCCTTTGTCATTGACTCCTTTGAAATGACAAACATATGGCAACAGAAGAAACCAAAGGTCAAGGTATGAGATTTTTTTCTGTCATTGAACGTTGTAGGACCTTAACAAATTTGAACACTAATATTTTCTTTATTTCTTATTACTCTTCAGATTGACCCATGGTTATACAAGTATGTCCTAGGGATAGTCAATGAAAGCCAACACTGGATGCTAGTGGTGAAAGTTAATGATTTATTTGACTTAACTGTCATTCAAAATCCCTTTAAATTTCATAGGTAGAACTATTTATGACATGAATTTAGCATTAAATTTCATTGTGTAATAAAATATACAGGTTATGATGCCAGCAGAGAAGAGGAGTCTTTTCTTCGACCCATTAGATGAGAGCAAACTGAAAATAAACCACTGCAGAGACATTTCCAGGTAAAACATGATTAGCATTTATATTAAGGGGAGACCAAATAGGATATGTGAACATGTTGTTCATTTCATCTTCTTTTCTAACCCTGTATTCAGATCGTTCATGAGACTCACAGGGTTAAATGCATCTAGATGGGCACGTGACAGTCAGTCACCCAATCCAACAAGATGCTACTATATGTGGTGTCTATGCATTAAAGGTATGTATTCCTGATTTTTCATTTACAAAACCATGCCATTATGCTGGATAACATATGCTGCACTTATGCTGAGAGCAAGGCATGATGGGGCAGTACAAGGCTGGCTTCAGTGATGGAGCTTTGATCTTATTCCTTTTTAATATTGTAAGTCATAAAACAAAACAAAAATTTACTTGTAACCAATTTAAAAAAATATGTAAAAGCACCCCTTTAATTAAATTAATTTCAATTCAAATATATTTTGGTAATCCCAAAGGGAAATTAAATGTTTTTGTTACTCAAATTATACAGGTTTTTTTATAAGATGCTGATGGCAGTGGTCATCCAATTTATATTCACCAGCATAAATTCATTGTTGTACTTTTGCTTTAACAGTTTGCTGAGTGCATCCTCAGTTGCTCTCATGTAGCATTTGACAACTCAGTAATTACTATAAATGCTATTAGAGAACAGATTGCTGTCTGCCTCCTGGAAAATACAGGTATCTTCATGAAATATTATACATATGTACTGTCCTTACACAGATGGTCCGGAAACTTGACATATTTTACTAAAACCACATCAAATAATCTAAAAAGATTTAATACACATTAATATTTATACAGTTCTTTTTCTCTTTAATTTCTTTTTTGATGTTATGTAGATGACTTGACTGGCCTTTGCCATTTTTGTAGGCTGATGGATGGTGACACTCACTGGGTAACTGTTTTACGTGTTTGTCAAGTATAGTAAAAACATTATAATTTTCAAGATTACATTAACATAAGATGTAAAAAACTTTAGGATAACAAACTGCTGTGATAGTTGTTTTCAGAAATTATTATTTTTAAAAGGTGGCTAATGGTTTGTTTTTTGTGTCTTTTTGTCTAACACAGATCGGCCCAAGATGGTATCACCAGAACGGCCTGAAAAAGACATTCAAGGGGAAAAAGGGAAAGTTTGACTGTGAAGCGTGTCAGTAAAAAACTGTTTAGTGTTAGTTTTTATTGGCTGTTTCGGACAGTACACTTTAATCATTTTGTTAAAGGCACTGAGTTTTACAATGCATAAAGATGAGTAGTTCCTTCTGAATTTTTTTTTTTTTTACATTAAACAGTGTTGGTAAGTGTATATGTGTGGTTTCTGAAAAAAGACATTTAGTACAACAATAAATCTTCTATAAATACTTCAAGAATTTGTTATGCACTAAACAACAAACACCACAACAATAACACATAAATATACTCAACATGCAAATGTCTGAAGTTAAAGTGTCGCACAATGAGGTAATATGACAGTAACTGTGAAGAAGGGTTTTTGGCAGGCAAAAAACACTATTTTGAAGCCTAATTCCACCTTAAAGGGTTTTGGAGTGGATGCAAAGAAGTAGATGGCCATTCATCTGTCAAATATGTCTCACCTGAACAAACTGTAGCCATTTCAAGCAACCTTTTTTGTTTTATTGACAATTACAGGGCCCATGATCAGCTATTGATAAAACGATTATTCTGAGACCAAATTCCACTTTAAAAGAATAAGAGGTGGGTGTAAGATACTACTTGGCCAGTAATCTTCACGGTATAACTCTTGATTGATATTAAACCACTTTAATGTAGATTCTGCATTTTATTAACAAGAAATGTATTCCAATAAATAAAATAACTCATGAACATCAGTGAAAATTAAGCTTTGTAAATCAACACATCATATTCTTACTGGACTTTACATACTTTCAATAAACAAGCACGAGACAAACGCATGAAACCTAAACAGTGAAGCAGCAACATGCCTGGATATCGTTTCTGATTACAGCACGTCTTCGTCTGCAGTGTTAATAAATCCGTTAAAGCACTTGCAAAATCATACTTTTTTTGTTTAATTAGACATATTGTCACTTGCGTTACTGCGTACTATGTCGGTTTTACATCGAGAGGAACAGACGCAGACAACAGACGCAGACAGAAGCAAAGCAGTGAAACAACGCTAACAGGCAGCTCGCGCTCCCGTGGCCGTATAATCAATTTTTGGCAGACATTCACTTTAGGACACAACACCGGCGGCTGTTAAATTCTCTGAGTCGCGCTTTTCTGCTGCTGTACATGATTCTGGCCTCCCTAGTCTGATTGATTGCTGTACTATTAATGCCGATGATTTTGGTGATTTATTTAACTGCACATGCACGGGTATATTGGACTCTATTGCGCCATTTGTGACTTGGCTCTCTAAACCTGTGTCCGAACCGTGGTTGGATGATTCCATCCGCGTTCTCAGACGTTTGTGCAGGCTTGCAGGGAGACGTTGGAAAAGGGATGGACTCCAGGTCTCTTTGGGTTTATTGAAGGATTGTCTGTCCAACTATCAGTCTGCTGTAAAATCTGCTAAAACGCGCTACATTTCTAACCTGGTGGCAAGTAACAGCCACAACCCCCAGGTTCTTTTTAGCACTCTAAATCGTCTCATCAATCCTTCTAAGTCCTCTAGTGTAGCACCTTCACGCTGATTATGCAACAAATTTCTTAGTTTTTTTACAGGCAAGATTGCGGCTATCAGGTCTTTATCCCCTCCCTCTGGTTTAGATCCTGCTGTCTTGTCAGAGTGCTCATCTGTTTTTGAGCAGTTTGAGCAAGTGTCACTTTCTGAACTCTCGGATGTGGTTTTTCACTTGAAATCTTCATTTTGCCCCTTCGATAGCTGTCACCCCGCGCTAATTAAAAGTACTTTTAGCTCAATCAGCCCTGTTATTTTGTCCCTGAATAACTCCTGCATGTTTTCAGGCTGTGTTCCTGTTGCTTTTAAGCATGCTTTTGTGCATTAGAGAAACCTAACTTAGATCCCTCAGTTCTGACTAATTACAGGCCAATTTCTAAATTACTCTTTTTATCAAAAGTTTTAGAAAAAATAGTGTGCATTCAATTACAGGCTCACTTAGATTTTAGTAAAGTTTTAGAAAAATTTTAGTCTGGTTTTAAGTCTCTCCACAGTACTGAAACTGCACTTTTAAGAGTTTTTAATGACCTGTTTTTAGTTACTGACTCTGGAAGTCCTGCGGTTTTGATTCTCTTAGATCTAACCACAGCCTTTGACACGGTGGACCACCAAATCCTCCTGACCCGCTTAGAGCAGTGTGTCAGTATTAGTAGAACTGCCCTGCATTGGTTTCGGTCTTACTTGTCAGACTGGTCGTTTTGTGTTCACCTTGAGGAGTTTGCCTCAGCTGCTGCCCCGCTCAGTTATGGGGTCCCACATGGGTCCATTTTGGGTCCACTGCTTTTTTCCCTGTATATGCTGCCCTTGGGGTCTATTTTTCAGAAGCACAATATTGCCTACCATTGCTTTGCTGATGATGTTCAGATCTACATCCCCTTAAAACCACAGGGGGATTCTCTGACTAACCTTCTCAGCTGTTTGTATGATCTAAAAGAATGGATGGATTTAAATTTCCTCCACTTAAATAAGGAAAAAACTGATATTGTTGTTTTTGGAAATTCAGAGCTTCTAATGGTGCAGTTAGTGTTCTCGGTCTGCTGACCTCGTTTTGTTGAACCCATGCCAAAAATCTGGGTGTGATTATAGACAATTCCTTTAACTACCACCAGCAGGTTAATTCTGTAGTCAAAAGTGTTTTTTTCCATCTGAGGCTGCTTGGAAAGTTAAAGCCCTACCTGCCCAAGCATGACCTTGAAAAAATTATTCACCTGCTCATTATGTCCCGCACAGATTACTGCAACTCTCTATATTATGGCATTGACCAGACATCTCTACATCGACTGCAGCTTGCCCAAAATGCTGCTGCTCGGTTGCTTACAGGGACAAGACGGCGTGATCACATCACCCCCGTGCTCGGGTCCTTTCATTGGCTTCCTGTTAGTTTTAGGACCCAGTACAAGATTCTTTTAATTGTTAATTGTTTTTAAAGCCTTAAATGGTTTGGTCCCCTCATACTTGTCAGAGTTGCTACACCAGCATGCTCCAGCCAGGACTTTGAGGTCCTCTTCACAGCTCCTACTGAAGGTCCCACATGCTAGACTTAAATCCTTAAATCCAGGGGTGACAGAGCTTCTCTGTTGCCGCTCCTGTGGAACAGCCTTCCCTTTCACATTAGAGCTGCTCAGTCTGTCTTTACTCAAAACCCACTTCTTTGCACTGGCATTTGAACAAAACTGAACTTGACATTCGCATGTTTTATGTTTTAGTTTTATTCTAGTTTTTAATTCCAGTTTTGTTGTTTTTATTATTTTATAGATTTTATCTTTTTTATCAATTTTTATTTCTGTTTTTATTTCCATTGGTTTTTATTGTTTTATTGTGACCACATGGATGCACAATGCTGCCAGTCCCGTGATGACTCAACTTCCTCTGGGTGAAGCTGTGGTTTTTCTTTGGTAAAGCAGGTATCTTCAGTAGTGCAAACATCCCAAAGACTACGTTACGCTACGTTAAACCCTCTGTCTGCAAGAACCACATCCCCACGGCACAATGAGTCAAGAAATCCACCATATTCTGTCCATACTTATCGCTTCTCCTCTGAAAACCTGACTAGCGGTAGATGTTGATACATGAAACAAATAAGCTAGAAATAAAAGTGTCAGGTTCATCCTCAAAGCGCATTAATGTAAGTAACAACTGCTGGAAAAGGTGATAGATATGACTTAACTTTAAGGAAAGATGATATGAAAGAGAATACAACAATCAATTTACAATAAAAAAGCAGGCCGGTTAACTCATGGACTTTACCATCTTTGCCCTGGAAACTTTCTTGATTGAAAGATAATGAATCTACTTGACCCTTAAGCTTAAAAATGTTAGTATTTAATCTCATACATTCCTCATTGAGTCTTTTAATTGTGACTTGACAAGACACATTGGTACAGGAACAACTTATCTCCAATCCACCCTCCTCTGTCATTCCTCTGTGCATCCCCTTCCCCCCATAGTAATACAAACTCTGCTGTCCACTAAGAACCATAAAAAGTTTACTCTGGTTAACAAGATTCATCCTGTGAAACAGTTTTGAGTTAGTTCTGCTAGGGTTATGACCAACAGTCTGATGTTTTCCTTCAACATGCGTGGCCATGGCTGTAAAAAGGACAACTTTGCCAGCCTATGTTATTATTGATGTTATTTCAGCGTTGTTAACTCTCACTTTTTAGAATAAACCAGAATATGAAAGTTAAACTGATATGATAAAAAACTAACTAGTTTCAAAACATTTTTTCTCTTAGTCACTGCAGTGTCAGTTGGAAAATGGGATGGTGAGACCATGTTACAATCAGGGGTGAAAGTTGTTTTAAATTCTTGTATATTCTTGTATGTATTATAGATGCATTATATTTTGTCAATGCTTTGTTTCCTGATCAGTTTACAAAAACGGCCTCAAGAAGGCAGCTGTTCTTCATTTGTGAAAAATGTCCTGACCTTTCACGTTTTTACCCAATTTACATTGTCGTCTCATAGGTAGAGAGTCCCTGGTTTAAAACTCGGCTGGGTTGTGTACATTGTAGTTGTTTGTGGATTCTCTCTCGGTTAATTGGGGTTTGTGAATTCTCCTGTCTCTGTGATGCAAGGGTAACTGATTCAGGGTGTATCTGGGCTCTCGCCTTGTAGCTGTGAAGGAAGATTCTGCAACCCGGCACGGAATACACAATGTTTTTTTGTCATGGAAAAAGTCGTTAACCTTTCTCTTTTCAGCCAAATGTAGAGGTCTGTGGATGCCTTTACATAAAAAAGCCTTTTCTACCTTGTGAAAAAGACGTCTTTTTACCTTTCATTTTTCAGCTAAATTGTAATGTTGATTAGACTTTGGGCAAGCTCCAATATATCTCCAAATGGCTTAAACCTAGCTGTCTGGATGAACCATGGTTAGATGTAGTTATCTCTGACCTGCCATTCATCTGCTCAGCCATCACACCACGTTAGTATTTTAAAAGCATTAAAATCAGTTCCTCTTTAATGATGAGAATTTCTAAAAATAACCAAGTCTTCACTTTTTCCATGTAATCTTACATCCATCTGGAACAACCCTGACATCCTGCAAAACAAAAAGATTATTAACTTCACTCAATGGAAAAATAAAGGAATAAATCAGAAATACAATAGAGAAAAGGGAACTTCTTGTCATTTGATATTAAATCTATTATGTGTAAAATAAATACATGAATAAAAAACAAAATCCATTAACCAATTAAACTTGGTTCATGGTTAACTTGTACCTATCAAGGTAGCAGAATTCTTGAATCTCGATGTTTTCAATTTATTATCAAAACTATATAGACTAGGTGTCGCCTCGTGGTGGTAGGGCGTGGCCATTGGTGGGGTCTGTGTTGGTGGGCGTTGGCCCTGGGCTGTATGGCCGGGCTGTTCTGGGGGGAACTGGTTGGGGTTTCTGGAAGAGGGTGTGGTCGATGGTGACATGGTTCTTGAGGTGTGCAGCTGGAACATTGGTGTTGGTGCTGGCCCATGCCAGGCGGTTGTCCAGGCGGTTGCCTGAGGGGGGCCCTTCGCTCTTGCCATCCTGGATGGCGGGTGTCTGGCAGGGTCAGTGGCTGCCAGTCTTGTCTCACTGGGGCCTGTGCCCCATGTCTGTGGGGGTTCTGGCTGGCACTTTTTTTAAATATTTTTTTTTTACCCTGTCCTGTCCAGCATCCTAACATACAGAACGGTGGTCTGTGTGCCATATTTTGCTTGACAGATTTGCTCTACCAAGGGGAACATGTTATATACATGGCTGCCCTTGATATTTTTATTATTTTTATTTTAATCTTATTTTCTTTAGTCTTTATATGTCATTGCCGCACCTGACAGGGAGATAGAGGAAGAGTGAAGAAAGAAGAAGAAGGAAAAAAAAAGGGGGGGGGGGGGGGGGGGGGGGGGAAGGACAGGATTAAAATGTGTAATAACAGTTGTCTAGGCTGCCTAAAACACACCACAGAAAAACCAAAATTAACAAAACAATATAAACTACCACAAT
Organism: Melanotaenia boesemani; assembly: GCF_017639745.1. Taxonomy (NCBI): domain Eukaryota; kingdom Metazoa; phylum Chordata; class Actinopteri; order Atheriniformes; family Melanotaeniidae; genus Melanotaenia; species Melanotaenia boesemani. The sequence goes on along the minus strand of NC_055694.1, from coordinate 32,130,475 downwards.
ACTACATAAAGGAAAATAACGATAATGATGATATGAAAAAGTACAGTAGTCATCAAACGTACCTGCAGAGAAAAGTACAAACACACAAACATCAGCAACATCTAGTCAGAAGCAGATGGAGAGACGAACACGTTTGTGTAGCCATGCAACAAGGAAGGTGTGCTTGCAAGGGGGCCGTGATCACGCCGCACCCCGAGGTATCAATGGGGGATGGGGGGAGCCAGCAGGTCCACAGAGCACCAAGCCCAGGACAGCTAAAGCAGACAGAGCAGTGGCCCACTCAGACCAGAGCAGAGGGGCCCCCAGACCGGAGCCCCCCCAGTGCGACGGGGCAGGGGCACCGGGCAGTACAGGGCGACGGTGAGCAGGACCAGCGGGTACTGGGTGCCGTGGTGAGGGCCGCACTGAGGGCAGGCACCCCACAGGACCAAGGGCCACCCATTCCCCCCAGCTGAGTCCCGCCCAGGAACTTGATGGGGTGGCGGGGGAGGAGAGGGGCTCAGGGAGGGGCACAGCTGGGAGAGTGAACTCTCTCCCAGGCAGCCAACTCTTCAGCTGGCCGCTGTAGGCGCCCCCGCCTACCCAGGACCACTCAATGGCAGAAGGGCAAAGGCCTGGCCCGGCCAAAAGCCCAACACACCAGTGTCCCGGACGCCCACCCCCGGCAGCCCACGCCACCACACCAGGGGACCAGGTTGCACATACATATCTTGGTCGGGCCCAAGGCACAGCGCCCCCACCCACTCCCAAGGAGCCCCCGGCGGGAGGGGAGAGAGCGAGGACCAAGACCCCCGAGGCCCAGGCAGGGTCTCCGAGCCGGAAGGAGGCAGCCTACCTACTTTCCTTTTTACGTCTCATCATGATTCTCTTAATGCTTTTATTTATTCTGTCCCGTCTGGTCAGGTCCAGCAAGATCACATAAATTTAATAATTCAAAATAAATAAATAAGATAAAAAATAAAAACATAAAAAAAATAATAAAAATCTAATTATCAAAAGGAGCATTATACCTATAAAGCTCCCCTTGGCAAACCAAAGTTGTTCGGCACAACACAGCAGGCTGATCATCATTCTGTTGCTACCATGCTGGACAGGACAAGTTGGGAACAAAAAGAAAAATAATTACAATGTCTGGGGGATGTCTGACAGACAGCTCATTCAGCAAACCAAGAGAAAGGAAAAATATCCAAGAGCACAAGTTTTGAGAGAGCAGAGAATCAGTCTCAGTGTGAGGGAAAGAGTACAAGCTTGAGTGCAGGGGATTTGAACCTGCAAAATGAGAAGAGGAGCAGAGCTTTGAAAGAAAGAAAGATATATTTAAGAACAAGAAAAGACTTTTTGAGTGTGAGAGCAGAGTTTTAATAGCAATATGATGAGCAATGTGATATTTGAGCGTGAAAACAAGAAATGTTGTTTTTTTAAATCAAACAATTACACTCTTGATTAAACATTGGGAAATACCCCAATAAAACTCCGACTTTTAATATGGCACGCGTGCTAACTTTGTTGTTTATGCTTTAATATGTTAAAAAATAAAAGCTCTAATTTGCAAGTATTTTTCCCCCTTCATTAATCGTTTACTTTTGAAGCCCTGGTAAAAATCCCAAATTTGTTTTATACATTTTTTATTTATTTTTATTATCTGGCAACCCCCTGAAATTAACTCATGACCCCCCTTGGGTGTCCTGACCTCCAGTTTGAGAACCACTGAGCTGGAGACACTCTTCAAGCTTTAAATGGGTCACAACAGAGTCAGGTGTAGACTTTAATTTAGATTTGTCATACATTTTACCGTTTTTAAATATTGCACTTCAAAAATCGTTAAAATTTTTGCTCTTTATCGTTCATTCAGGAATTTACAAGCATGCACTGTGCCAGGTGTGAGCCAGGTTAGAGTGTGTGATGTCTTCACCACTTTCAGAGCTTACTCTAGGATATTAATTAAAAAAAAAAAACATGCATACACCATATTCCCATGGTGCAGAAATGATTTAGACATCTTTTATGTTGTTCTCTTAGGGCCTCAGAGTTTGGGTCCTACACAAAGACAGATTTCAGCAGAGGTGAGGTTCACCTGTTAACAATTCAGCATTAGAGGAAAAATATCTTCTTACTCTCATACCTTTTTATCTTTCAAATACAAATTATACACCAAAAAGATAAAAGATTAAAGATAAATGAAAAACAATGAAATCAACTGTTTTTATTTAATCTAATAGTAAGTTCATTCTCTCATTTCATCAAATTAAACTTCCTCATCACAGCTGATAGAAATGAAAATGTGTAATTACAGATGAACTACAAATATTCCAAGACAGGCTTTGTTTAGATATTAGAATAAAATTAAACATCCCCATTCGAAACCCTTACAGGGATGAACAGAAAAAAACACAAATGGAATATTTTAACAAAGAAAATGACCAAATATTCACATCTCAGCAGACGGAACCAAAACTACAAATTCTGTTTCATTAAGCTTTTCACACATCAAAAGGTCACAACATCTTCAAACACAAGATAATCCAAAATTATATCTACAGTGATCAAAAACAAGAAAGTAAACTCTGTTTTGGGTCCATGGTTCTTCTTGTCAGGGCATAATTTATCTGGTCTTGACCAGGAATTAAATACAACCTCAGATGAACCACAACACAACATATTACACCATTTTATTATTAATTTAACGGAAACTGAACTACAGAAACAGTGTGCCTGCTTTGATAGGAATTAAGAGGGTCAGTAAAGTCAGATTGATCATCATCAGTGTGATCACCTCTACAAAAACAGAAGTTTTGCTTCAGGTATATTAACAATGCCAAGGAGGAAAGACATCAGTAATGATCATAGAGAAGCTGCTGTCCATGAATCTGGGAAGCTTGTTTCCAAACTATCTGGAGTCCATCATTCTACAGAGAGAATGATTATTCACTAGTGGAAAACTTTCAAAACAACAGCCAGTCTTTCCAAGAGTGGACGTCCCAGCCAGTTTAGTCTAAGATCAGATGTGTAATGTTCAGAAAACTATAAAAAAAAAACCCAAGAGCTACATCTCAGACTCTCCAGGCCTCAGTTAGCATTTTGTGACAGTCCAGTTAGACAAAGACTGAACCAGTATGTCGCGCTTGGAAGAGTTGCAGGAGAAAGACTCTTCTCTCTAAAAAGAACATGGCTGCATGACTTTGGTCGACAAAGCTGCATCTGAACAAACAACATCACTTCTTGGACAATGTCCTTTAAGACTGGTACACACATAACGATTTTTGGGCTGTTTTTGTCCTGATTTTGCCTCTTCCTGACCTCCGACGGCAAACGCCCGATCACCGTGAGATTTCCTTGTACAATTATCATTTGGTCTGAGGTGTGTTACAAGCAGATTTATCCCGATAATCCACTCTGAAATGGGTCGTAGCCAAAAGTCAGAAATATTAAACATGTTTAATATTTCTGAGCCGATTTCTGAGGAACACAGACGACTCGTGCATCCTGACTGCGTGGATGGTGATGTGAGCCGGAATGTAGTCAATCAGAGAGCAAGCTGGCTGGGGAACAAGGAAGGAAATAAAGTCCGTGTTCACGCCATCTCCAGTCTGTTATTTTTTTATTTCTGTATTTGTTTGTTAACAATAGTTCCAAGACCACCATCATTCCCTCGTCTCATATATCCTCTTCCATGCTGTGTTGTGTTTTCCAGTTGTTGCCATGGTTCGTCTTCTTTGTTTTTTGCTGGTTGTTGCTATGGTTCTTCTACGTTTCGACGTTTGTTCGGCTTGGAGGACTAGATTGTAGATGAGTTGCAGGACAGCATAGTTATGTGTGTGTTGTTCTATGATTACATTATCGGAGCACACCACACACAGTACGATCAAAACGTGTGAGATGACCAGATGAAAAATCTCATAAGATTAAAAAAAATTGTTATATGTGTACCAGGCTTTAGACAGACCAAACCAAAGTAGACATGTTTGGTCAGAATACACAAAAACCCAAACACAGAAAATCAGCACAAGCACCTCCTACCACCTGTCAGCACGGTGGTGGAAGGATGATGATCTGGGCTTGTTCTGCAGTTTAATATGTCATGTGTTGTTGTTCATCTCAGGTTGTATTTATATCAATGAGTGTTATTATGTCCTGATTTTCTTTTTCACATGACTTTAGGTTTTAGCTTCTTAATGTACTATTTCTAAAACTATTAAATAATTAAAAACAAAAACAAACCTAAATGATTAAGGAAAATTTAAAACCATTTTACTAAAAATAAACATAGATTGGGAATTTGCTGCTCAAAGTTTCATATTTTAAGCAATTTTGAAAATTCTTACTGAGGTCAGTTCCATTTTATATCGCCGTCAAATATTTTAAATACATCAGAGTCAAAGTTTTTTCTTCTTTAAATAAAGTCGTGCTGAAAGTTTGTGACATTTGTAAAAGCTTTGACCTCTTTAGGGCATGAATAACGATATTCACGTTGTCATTAACTTCCAGCTCAGATCCCAACTTCATGTTAACATTTTTCTCCAACATGATCCACTGAAAACTCAACTTCAAGCTACTACACCACGAAGGAAGGAAGATTCACCCTGTGCTAGATTCTTGAGGAAAAATCACCCTCACAGTCGATCATCTGGACATCTTTCTTCATGAAATGTTATGTTTTCCTACTCATTTATTTATTTGGTTACTGATTATCTGCATAAATGATAAGTTCAACACAAACAAATAAAAAGGAGATTCAGATATTTCCTGGAAACAGACTTTAACACGTGACTCTTGTTATTTTGGGTTGTCCTTCTCCTCCCTGTGGAAGATCTTTCCATCCGCCTGCTTCCTCCAGCTCAGCTTGATGTCTCCATCCACCTCCTTCTCCTTCAGCTTCTGTTTGAGCTGAAACAAAATGGATTTACTCTCCTAAAGATCAACAAACAGAAACTCCAGACTTTCAGCTTCAAACCATCAGTATTGTTTCAGTCTATGAAGAACTCATCTCCAGTAGGATGAGACTGGTTTGAGACCATCTGAATAATTTTAGAAGACGAAAATCATCCTCAACCAGTGGTTCATCATGAACGTTACCATCACATCAGCAAAAGGCTCCTCTGCAGTTGTAATGCTTTAAGAATCAACATTAAAATCAGCATTTTCATTCATGTTAAAATGAAGTTTACCTTGTTCATCAAGTCCTCCAGCACAGCAGGGTCGTTCGGGTCCACAGAGGAACCACTCAGCAGCCTCAGGTTCACCACTTGCTTTGAAGCAGGAAGAATTTCTTTAAAAACCAATGAAATTTGATCAGTTTCAGACAGAAACGACTCCCCACTGTTGATGGTATTATCTTACATCTGATCACACACACGTCTATGTTCAGTCAGACTTTTCATGTATCCGTAAACAAAGTGAAGTAAAGTAAATGCTAAATGACTCATAGCCTACCGTCGTAGCAAATAAATGGTAGATGGTCATCACAGAACCAGTCACCCCATTTTCCTGAGTCTTCAAAGCTTGCTCCTACACAAGCTTCACCCCAACCACTGGGTTGGCTTTCTATCCAGTAACTAAATGTGGAATTGTCTCCATCTGACCACTTCCAGGAATCTCTGAAAAGACCGATCCAGACTAGTAGTCTTGCAGGTGCTGCAGGTATCATCTCCTTTATCTCCAGGTTGTCTCTCACGTTCATCACAGTGGCCAGGTCTGTGTGATTCTTTCTGCAGTAGCTCTGAGCCTCGGTCCACGTCATTACTTCATTGATGTAGACAAATGTTTCATTTTCTCCTGAAATTAGATCAGTGAAGAAGCGTCCAGAAACACTGAAACTTACTGCTCACAGCTCTGACAGTATTTACAAACCACTTCACCAAAAAGTTGCAAGTAATGTGAAAAAGGACTGAATGGAGTTTTGTTTTTTTAAAACGGTCCTTTCCATGTCATGCTTCCGGATATTTCAGAAACAGAAAAAAGGGTCCCAATAAGTGTTTGTTGGGGGGGGGGGGGGGGGGGGGGGGGGATGAGGTGAAGACACACATTCAGGTTTATATGTTGGATAATAAAAGTAAATAAAACTTCACCAGTAAACTTAACAAAGAAAATAAAGCAACTAGAAACTATGACAGAGGATCATATTAACCATCAGTCTGTGATCCAACAGATGAAACACTGAGGTAAACTGAGGAATTGAACATTATATTTACCTATATTTTCATGTTGTTTAATTTATATGTTCTGTTAAATTGTTGAGGAATAATATTTTGTCTTGACTTTTTCTGTAGCAGCCAAGCTGAAGACGTGGGTGTCTTTCAGTGACGACCTCTGACGTGACTGGCTGAGTCCAGAGGAAAGGTCTCGTTGCAGTACGTTGGAGGATAATGGTGGTGGATTTTTCAGACAAGACAGATCTGATATCATAAAATAGAAAACCCAGAAATTTCTGCACATCGAATTATTTCCAAAATTCTTAGAATTGTCTGATTTAAAGGTCCCATATTATGCAAAATTCACTTTTTAATGGTTTTGGAACAGTCATACTGGTCCCCCCGCATGTGTAGGAGACCCGTAAGTGTGAAACTCTTTCAGGCGCTCTCTCTCCCCCCTGCTCCACCTCTAGGGAAGTAAGCGCTGAAATGAGCTTGTTTGAAAGCGTGTACGTTATGACGTCATAAGGGACAATAACCACTCCCCACAGAGCGATGGACCCGTCTACCGGCTCTCAAAGCCCGCCCTCTAAAAATCACCTAGCGCCCAGTGTTTTTCCCTCTTCGGCAACCCTCGTTAGCGGACATGGCTAAGCGACAGAAGCACTGTTCTGTTTGTGGCTGCATAAATGAACACGAAAACGTTTTTTTTACTTCCATCCACTGAACCCACGAGGACTGAGTGGATTAATTTTATTTTTGGAGGAAATGTACCCGGAAAACTTCCAAAGGTTTTGCATGTCTGTGGCCAGCATTTCAAAGAGGACTGTTTCCACAACATGGGGGCATGGAAAGCAGGCTTCGCCAACCGTTTGAAGCTGAAGCCAGGTTCAATACCAACTGTCCGTGACACAGCTGGAGAGGTAAGAGCTGGCAGTTATTTTATCGTTTCGGCCTTATTAGTCTGATAGCTTGAAAATATATTAACCTGTCAATCACCTCATGACGGGCGATGCGATGGGCGGAGCCAACAGCTGAGCTGCTCCACCAGGGTTCCGCCCACCATAAACGGCACATTTCTGAAGCTGCTAAAAAGAGGGAGGTGAAGAGAAGCCGCTGCACTCAAACTGAGGGTCGATTTGTCCATACCATGGCGGAAATATTTCATTTAGATATTAATGAATGGTCTCAGATTGGGAATAAAGTGTATAATATGAGACCTTTAATGCTTCCTCCTGTTCCGATTTTCATAATTAAATAAGGAAATAAATTAAGAATTACTTCCATTGTTTTTAAATATCACATAATATTTTATATTATTAGATCATGTGGACATAACCTTAAGTCATTTAAATTTAGGAAAAATCACATTAGCTAAAGGTTCCAGTATCTACTGATGCTGGGAAGTTATTGGTCCCAGTCCGATGCCAGCATGATTCTGGCCCGTAAGACACGTGGTTGGAGTGGGATTTCTGTGTATTGTTGGTGGTTTCATTGTCTGATATTTTACTGTGTTCTCTGTAGTGGACTAAATTGCACTAGAGAGGAAATTCCTACACAGAAAAGCAGATCTCAGACAATTTCTGTGTGTGAAGTGTGTGGTGGAGTAGGACTAAATTGGGGAATATTTTTAGGTTTGGGTGGTACCTCAAAAGGTGAAATAAAACTGGTGAACAGACTGGGTTACCCTCACGATTAAGCTCCTGTGTAGAAGCTTCTGAATCGGAGCATTCACTGTGATACATAACAAATGAGTAAATATGACTTCTAAAACAGCCAATATATGGTTCAACTGTAAACCTGATTCTTTGGTAATGGTTCACAGTTTAACTTTAACAAGATGGCTAAAGAAACTTACGCACACACACGCAACTCCTGTAATTCGTTATTTCCTCACCTTCAGCATCAGAACAGATCAGTGTAGTTTTAAAGGTACAATCTGCATCGTTCCAGTATCCACTTTTGTCCATCGCTGCACAGTCCTGTCTGCCATATGCGTTGTCTGGTTTTCCAACCAGCCAGTTTCTGAACTCGGCCTCCGCTGGTTTGTGGGAAACTTTGTCCAACATCGACCACCTCCAGCTGTTCACGTCATCGTACAGTCCGATCCAGGCCTGTTGCAGGCAGACATTAATTACATTTTATTTATGAGCTTTAAAATTTAAATGTAAAGACAATATTTCGACATCTTATCATTTAACCTCTTTAACATCATCTAACCTCAGTTTTTTCCTCTCCTACATTATTATACAATGTCAAACTGATTTTACATAATGCAAAAATATTTTATCAATCCCCCAGAGGAAATCATTACATTTGGTCAATTTATTAGATATTTATATACATATTAATGTTTATTTATTACTAGATTAATTATGAAAAATACTTTAACAAAATATACATTTATTAATAAATAACTTAACTTTTGTTTAATTTCTCTGATTAAAATAAATAATGTCCATCAGTCATTATGTGTTGTGTTAAACAGAATCAGGAACAATAACTGGTGAAATGTTGTGTGACAATATTTCACCAGGTGTCTGGAGAAAAGTCACCGATCAGTTTCTTTTAAAACACGAGATTTCTATTAATACAGGAATATCTAAATGAAGAAGTTTATATTTGATTTTTAAAGCTATAACAATGAATAACAATGTAAATAAATAAATAAGAATTAAATTTATTGTTTTTTGCTTTAATGTTGAAACAGTCGATGTTAGGGCCATAAAGCAATTATGTTTACTGTAGGCCTTTATGACGTCTCATTAGATTAGATATTATTTTATGAAGCATTTGGTTATATTGTGTTTTGTTTTGATTGCTAAATTAGTTATTTAGGCTCCTTTAATGCCCTCCATTTAATCAAAGTGAGGTGCAGCTTTGTCACTTTGAGTGTGCATGCGTTTGTAGCAGGTTAATGGAGCAGGACGAGGAGCAACTAGGGGTGAAGGATGACCCATCTGATATGTCGCACAATTAACCAGTCGCATCTGATTCTGGTCCACGCTCCTTACCAGTTGGTGGTTTGTGCTGCTGGCCGGTACCTGGTTACTTGCTGGTTTACTTCAAGTTACGCTACTAACTTTGGTAGCGATATTATAGCTATTTGAATCCATCTGGCCATCACCACAGTGTTTCCTACCAACCAGGTAGCAGTTTGTGGTGCTCCCTGGACCTGGTGAGGGAATTGAGTGTCATGGTGTCGTGGTTGGTGTCAGTTGGTCGCAAAGTGTGTGCACACACTTTCTGAGCTGCCATATTAAATATACATGTATGCTTATCTGTTGTTCTTCAGTCACCTTCCGAGACAGTTTTAGAGTTACAAGAAGCAGTTCAAATTATTTATCTCAATTTTAATTCTTTAAAGTAAGTTCTTCAAGAGAAGACAACTAAAACCTTTTCTTACCAGAACCCTGCCTGGTTTAATTCCTCACCCCAACTCCATACATTACAGGACAGGCCAGTAGAATTAGTTTACTCGTGCAAATACAAAGACTTTATGTTGGAAAAAAGCCTGTCTTTTAAGTTTCATTGTGAGAATAACTTATCAAAATTAATTAATTAAATTAAAGTTTAGTTTTTACTTGAATTTTTCTTGAATTTTAGTGGCAATCTTTAGGTTCTGTGACATTCAGGGAAATAAATTGCAAAAAAAAAAAAACTAAACCTGGAGGTTTTTATTTTAAATACTGAACTCAACACCTACCTCAACCAATATCAGCCTTTTGGTAAAATGAAATAAATAGTATAATGTAACAATATGAATAAAATAACAAAAAGAAAATGTAAAAAATGTAACAAACTACTAAAGGTTACACCAAGACAACTAAGTAAAATAATGAAACATCATTAGTCTACTTGGTGCATGCCTGCATGTCCTATCAGAACACCTAATTCTACAAGGCTTCCTGAAAAAAGCTTAAGTTCCCGTTCATAAGGAACGTCATTGGGTTTGGGACCATTTATGGAAATTCTTAAGCAGGCTGCAGGTGTTCCCCTTGAAGCTTGTTCATCTAGGAATAAAATAAAGTACCGTTTATTATCAATCAAGCACCAAACTTTCTATTACTTCAAGAAATATACTAAGGAATAATGAATTTCTCTGTGCTTACCCTATGGCTGAGAAATCCTGCTTGCAGTTATGAGACCGGGACAATCTGGGCAATGCTGGCAAGGAGACTCAGGCAGAGGTAGGAGTCTGCCCACTGATCGTACTCATAGCACCACCTGGCTCTTGTTCTGGAATGAAAGATATAGTGCATGAAAGAGCAAACGATAGAGAGAGAGAGAGAAAGAGAGTGTGTGTGTGAGAGAGAGAGAGAGAGGCTGTCTGTCATTAAATTCCCTTACCTGTAATGACCCTGTGAGGAGGTTTTTAAAGAAACCCACTTTTGGAGGAGCACCTTCTCTTGGTGTGGACAGAATTTCTTTGCTAGTGTTTGCAGCTGTGTCTGTCATGGAGGACAGCTGTCTAAGGACATGGGAGACTCCCAGGATGTCCATGCTCCCCCTGAAACCGCCTATCCAGTTCTGTCCAGGCCAGTAATGTAGGGTTGGATGGCATTAATGAACAGATCAGCATATTATTTTTTAATCTACACTCACCTTTGAAACAGGCATTAAGGACCAACCTTGAGAGTTATATTTAACAGATTTTAAACATACACATTTACCTGTTGCTGGAATCTGCACCACTGCGCCTCCCTAGACTGGTCCTGGACTTCTATGGGACACTTTTTAAAGGCATCTTCCAAGCAAGGGCCAATTTGTGAGCAACACAAGCCACAGCCAAAAGTTTGGGAGAGCTGTCTTTAAGTTGCTTTGCAACACCATTCAAACACCCTTAAGGCTAAAAAATGTGTTAAACATGAATTCAACAGATAAAATACAATACTAAATAAAACACTATAATTACCTGTCATGACAGCCGCCCCATCAGTCCCGAGTCCACAAAGCGTCTCAGTCAGGATGCCCTTTTTAAGTAGCACTGTTTTAACAGCCTCCACTTCCATGACTGATACCGGATCAAGGAACTGGAGCTGTCCCTCCTTATCCAAGTACCTGTAGAAAACAGTATTTACTATTCACAATTCTTTTGCTGGAATCATGATGTATGTGATTCTTTGTGATGTATTTTTTCAAATAATCACACACTAAAAGCTCTGCCAGGCCTAGAAACTTTGGGTAACTGGTGTGGTGGGCATTTATTTTTTAACTAGCCAGTAAAGGCACTAGAAACCACCAATGATGGCCTCATGCTCCAAAACAATTATTGGATCAACGAAGTCCATTACTGATACACCTGTAAAAAATATACCAGAAAATAACTTTTATACATAGACATGCTTCATGAAATCATGTTATTTTTTCCCCATTGTAAAGTACCAGAGGAATTTGCTGCCTGACATCTGATGGTGCTGTTTTCAGGTGTCTTTCTAGGTAGTCTATGCAGTACATGACTGCAGCAACCTCAACAAATGCCCTCTGAGCTGCACCTTTCTTGTGCTGCCTATAAAGTCTGCAGAACATCCCTTAAACAATATAAAAGACAATCTAATTTGCTGAATTTAAACATACACAATTATGTTTAAAAAGGAAAAAAAGAGATTTAAAAAGTAAATGGAAAAATAAAATCAAACAATGTGCTGATTACCATGCATGGTATGGTATAACCATGGTTCAAACTGGGACATAGTAAAACATTCGGGATTGAATCCAATTTTCCTCCTCACCTCCTGTTCCAGGAACATAGAATCAAAATTACTTTCCCCACTTATTTTTTGTTTGTGTACACTAATCTGTTTCCACCTCACCTGTTCTAGCAGCTGATTACCAGCAGCTCACAGCAGATCAGTGTCTTACAGCAGTATTTTGGCTGCTGTCCTCCTGGCCTGTCTCTCCTGGACAGCCCTGAGCAGCACTGAGTTGTTCCGCACGGTTTGATACCTAGGAACACTTGAAATTATATACAACTTAATAACATTTAGTAGCCACAGCCATTTAACTGTTCAACTTTATTTCAGACTGATACCACCTCAAGTTGTTCTGTGTCCTCTGGACGAGGCCTTTTTTAGCAAAAAAAAAAAAAACTTTTCAATACTCATCTTGATTAAAGCAGCAATAATAATAATAATAATAATAATAATAATAATAATAATAACAATAACATGTTCTATTCTTTTTGATTGGACTATTGGCATATAGCCTACTGTAGTCTGTCTTAATTATAAATGGATTTCATCTTAACACAATATTTGCTGCATTACTAACCTTATATGCTTACTTAAGCTGCAGGATGTTCAGTATTAATAATTTTTGTTTCATTAGGCTAACATTACATTTTCTGAGTTACAATAATTTTGTGGCGGGTAGCTTTGATTACAGTATATCATACTAACCTTTGTTACGCTCCAGATGTCGTTCACAGTCTTCTCTGTGCCAAATATCCCCGCTTTGAATTTTCTTTAGATAGGCTTTGTGCGTTGTGCATGGAGAGGCGGAGCGGGCCGATCAGCTGTCAGTGTGTGTACATGTATCAGTGATGCGCTGGTTGATCTACGCTGAGTGGTTGTGAGTTGCCAATAAAGCTAATAAAGATGTTTCTTAAAAATATTAAGATTTTATACTTCAGACAGCATCAATTAGGGATCCCTAAAGTAATGGCTCACTGCTGTGAGTCCAGTTGGACACAGGTGCTGTCGTGGAGTGCTAGAGGAAATGCATTTTCCCCATTCCCCCTCCCTACAGTAACTCTTTGTAAGTGCATGCAGCTTATTCAGTGCTAAGTTGTGCCACAGAGCTGGACAAATCTTTCTAACTCAATCAGATGAGTAGAAGAGTTAAGCTAAGTGTGGAAATGCTCATTAAAGGGGTAGCACACCCAAAGATATGTTTTTAAAACTGTGAACAACACAGTCTCACTTAACTGTAATAAAAACCATGTATCCTGTTGAAAAAATTTGTATTTTTAAAATTTATTTAAAAAACATGATTTTGTGGGTAAAAAAATGGCTCATAACACCCTCTGCAGGGTAAAACCAGGTTTTGTTTTTCATGATGTAGAGCTGTCTCTACATTTCTTCAAATTTCATCACACAATATAATTTCAATTTCAATTTTAAACAACTTTTGAATCTGAATTTCATGCTCACTGTAACTGGAAACCAGTGAAGAGCAGTTAGCATTGTTTGACATGAGCTCTTTTGGGCTGGTTAAAGACCAGAAATGCTGCTGCATTCTGAATCATCTACAGAGGTTTTACTGAGTGTGCAGGCAGGCCAGCCAGTAAGGAGTTGAAGTAGTCAATGAAATGACCAGAGCCTGGACCAGGAGCTGTGTCGTGTGTTCAGTCTGGTGGGGTCTGACTGAGGTAACATGAACCTTACAGATAAGTTGGTTGTCTACACCAATATTCCTGGCAGAAGACGTAGGCACAAGTGTGATAGAATCAAACTGCACGACGAGTTAGGAGGTGCATAGTGAAAAGACAAGAGGGCCAAGCTCCCCTTCACACTCCCCTTTACCAAGATACACCAAGATATAAACTGTTATGCATAAAAATTCTAACCTAATAGTCTGTTTTAAGTAAATGGTCCACACTTAAGTGGTCTGTACCTAGAGCTTTTATCCAAAGCGCTTTACATGTACATCACATTCACCCATTGACAAACACACAGTCACACACACTTATGACGGAAGCTGCCATGCAAAGCCGCTTTACCACAACCCATCAGGAGCAATTAGGGGTTCGGTGTCTTGCTCAGGGACACCTCAACATGAGCCCTCTGGGCCGGGATAGAACTGGCAACCCTTGGGTTGCAGGACGACCACTCTACCCACTGAGCCATGCCGCCCACTGATGACTCAGGGATGTCAGTTTCATGCAAGCCAATAAGACTATGATTCAGCTCACCATGAGCATGGCCTACTTTTTAAAATAAGTGCTCAGGAAGCAGATCAAGTACATTGTTTTAATATTAATACTTGCAGTCAGACTGTACCTGTGCACTACTGGCATGTATGCATGTTTCTCTCTCTTTGTGTGTCATCTTTACTTCTGCTCCCATAAAACCCAAACTGTCATTTATATCCAAACCTAGGTCAGCCAGAAGCACATCAGCTAGAAAAGTTTCTGCAGAAGTCCACTGTTCTCTGTGGCATGTTTATCCAACGTATGCACTGCGCTTTACCAAGTGGAAACATAGGATGAAAATCCGCTGGTTCATTTCAGCTGGCAGCCGGTGACCGTACTAAGGGACACAGTGGCCTTACAGTCCGATATTAGGGATGGTATTTTACTATTGTCCCAGATGTCCTCCTATAATTTAAGTGCAGTTGTCCAGGGTATTAGAATTACATTTGTTTTCTACTTAAATCAGAGGATTTTACAAGGCTGCAGTTCTGCTTGCCTTACTCATTAAAGCTGGAGACTTTATTTTGGGTAACGATCCAGCAGGTGGACTGGTTGTGCCAGTTCCTGAGGTGTTAGATAACTCTGACTCAAGCCCTGCTTGTGTGGTTACAAGAGCCCAGACCAAGATTAATTTCTTGTCATGGCACATGTTTCTGAAATTGGCAGGCCTGACAGCCAGCCTGAAATTCAGTCTGGAAATGTAATTACCTCTCCTCCCAGTTCAGGGCTCCACATACATGTGCTTTATGTAGACACTTTTCAAGTTTCTCATTTTGCACATCAATACTTCATTAACTCCACAACTAAATTGTCATTGGTGCATTTGATCAGACATGGCACAAGAGGTGGAGGTAGTAGAGGAATACAAGTTCCTCTGAGTTCAGCTAGACAACAGACTAGATTGGAACACAAGAACAGAGTAGAAAATGGTCTCAATGAAGATCTTTCATTAAGGCCATTTACATGGTCATCAAATCAGATATCTGGTATTAACCATATAATTGTAATAATCTGATCTGATGTGTTTACATGCACTTATGAAATATGATGTTCTAAATATCAGTGTGCACATTACAGGTCCATTATCAGATTTATTTCAGAGGACATGTGATGATGTCACTCCCTGTTATTTTTAAAACATTCGGTTTTTATTGAATATGGTGGCGCAAACTGTCTTACTGGTAGTTGTCCAGATGTGGGAACTAAGCCTGCAAAATGTACTACGTTTGAATGCTTCATTTCATTTATACTTCAAGAGAAGGAAACGACTGAGAGTTTGCTGGATGCGTGTTCGGAGAAAGGACTGGTGGGAGAAAGTGGTTCTCAAAGATTTCACAAATGCACGATGGAAAGAAAACTTCAAAATGTCTCAAAGAACATTTATGAAACTGTGTGATGCGATCAAGGATGTCATGAGCCCCCACAAGGCGACAGGTTTTCATTTCTTGGAGCATCCAAGTCATCTCTTCCTCATTCCGGAAAGGATTCTTGTCAAAAAGAAAAAAAAAAAAAAAGAAAAGAAAAGAAAAGAATTCTACAACATTACAGCTTCCCTCTGGAATTAAATAAAGTAATTTTAATTTAATTTAAAACTGACACACTCATCAATGAAAATCTATTTACTCTCAAAACTATTATCTGGTTATCTGAAAAATGCCCAGATAATCAAACCATGAACTTTTTAATACTAAGGAGGTTCCAGGAAACTGTTTTAATTTTGATTTTCTCACACCCACCAACCAATGCACCCACTTTAAAGAAATTCTTTTGCACCAATAAAATTTGGTCAAACTAACTTTTGCCTCCTCTTAGTGTCACAGGGTTCTCCACTTAATCCTTTTTAACCTACGGTTTCTTTTCATTTTAAAGTTGGCGTGTCTCAGTCAGAAAGGGTCACGTGGACATAATTAACATTAATCACTTTTAGTAACAAAATCCTTTCTAAACATTAATGTTTGCACTAAAATACACGTTTGGTCTTGTTTTGTGAACAGTGGTGTCTCAACTTGGAGCAACAGTAGAAAATAAATACCACTGTCCTCTTTTATTAGTGTTTTGTAGTAGGTGATTGTGCCTGTAATAAGGACCTTACAAGGACCAATCAGGCTTCAAGAAGGACAAAATGTGTTTTTTAGTGAAAAGCATCTTTTTTTCTATAAAGTATTATGGAAATATGAATTTGTTTGGTAGATTGGAATTAAAATATTAATTATAGTGCTTTAAGAGGAATATCTTCTTTAAAACACCACATCATTTTAAAAATTATTATTAAAAAAGAAAAAGAGAGACAGAGAGAGAGAAATGTATTAACAAATTGGAATACTCTGAAAGGAATTTTCTTCAAGTCTGCCATGCTGTTCAGGATCTGCACATCCTCCATGTTGCGTACGGTGACCAGGTCTGTGTAGTTTTCTCTGCAGTAACTCTGAGCTTCAATCCAAGTCTTCAGCTCATAAATAAAATGGTACTGACGTATAGTGGATGAGGAGACGGCACACAGAGCTGCAGAGACATGATGACTGCAGTTATATTACACTGAACACAGTCTGACTCTATAACATTTAGAGAATGTAAAACAAGCACACACACACACACACACACACACACACACACACATATAATGGTGGTAACTAATTTATCTAATTAATTGCATTAATATTTTAATGCAATTAACACATGCGCATCATGACAAAGCCCATACATCCGTCATTTCTCTACAGTGACGGTGGGACGTGGAGAGGACAGATGGAAAAGATGAGCCACACCTGCACTTTTCCCGCATTCTTTTATAAACTTATCATATGTCAACGTTTGCGCCAACGTGTCGCTCTAGCAGCTCTCTGGTTGTCTGTGCAGCAGCTGCTTCCTCTCCTCATGTTTTTCTGTGAATCATGACAGCTGATCGGCTTTTCTCTCGTTGCGTTTGTTTCTGGTTCAGCTGAGAAGGAGGAAACTAGCGGTTCATGGTTCACACCGTTATTACAACTAAAGTAATAATCTAATGTAAAAAGTGAAGAAAACAAAGGGCCAGTGATGTATTTAATCAGCAGGTGTTTACTTTGGGTAAAGCTGCTGCAGGACTTTTATCACTGCTGCACAAACACTCACACTTCAATGATAAAAGGAAAAAGCTGTTTTTATCCAAATCATCAGTTTCATTAGAGTTTCTTCATCAATGTTGGCTGTTTACTTTAGTCGTCACCTCTGCTGGTTTTATGGCAGAAATTCTCACCATGGAAACGGTTGGTGAGATGATGCTGTATAAATTTTGAATTGTCGTGAATGGTGATTAATCATGATTAATTAATTTATCAGCTGTGATTAATCGGATTGAAATTTTTCATCATTTGACAGCCCAAATAAATATATAAAACTTCTTAAAGCAAATAACAGTAAAGTTTTTCTCTTTGTAAGAACACCAAATTGTTGATATTTAAAATTTACTTACCTGAAGCAGCGATGACGAACAGAACCTTCTCCATCCTCGATCCTTCTATGTTCTTCAGTTTCTGACCTCAGATATTCTTCTTACTCTCATCAACAACATGCAAAATATCGAAACTATTTACATTTTAAGCAAATGATGTTTATCCTGACATGTACAATGCGTCAATACAACTTAAACATATTTTAAATCACAAATGACTGATTTGCCTCGAGGCCTCTGCACCTGTGAAGGGGCGTCTTCCTCCGAGCCGAGGATCAGCTGACTGACTGCAACCTTCACGTCTGAGAATCGGTGTTTTCCACCATGAAGATGATCACAGAGCAACAACTGACCAATTGCAGTGGAGGAAAATATTGACTGCTGATCTCTTTCTACCTAAATTAAACGAGAAGTTAATGCATTTCTTTCATTAGTCAGATTAATAGTTTGTAAAGAGAGTCTGCCTGTTCATCCTCAGAACCAGCTAATACCAGCTAATTCAACCCGATTATGTAACTTGACCACCATTGCATTCTCCAGCCAGAACATTTCCTTCTTATTGGCTGTCATCAACCTTAAATATGATGCCGTCTAACCTGTGAGGTTCACATTAAACACCTCTGCAAGACATCCATTAACCACCTCAGGCACATTTCTAAACTTACAGTCTTACCCTCGCTGACACCTAAAAGCACATCAACGTCTTTATCTCCTCCAGACTGCACGGCAGTTACTCACCTCTCATCAGACGGGAACATCCAAAAGCTGCAGTATATTCAAAACTGTTTACTAAGATTCTGATGAGCCCTCATCTTCCACTCACTTCACTGATTGCATGTGAGGATGTGTCTGTGTTTCTGTTAAGTTATGTCAGACAGAGAATAATGAAAAAAAAAGATTGTTCACAGGTCTCGAGTCTTTTGAGTGTGAGCCCAAGTCAAGTTTCAAGTCACTGGAAATATGACTGAAATGCGACTCAAGTCCCCATCTCTGCTGCAAGTTAACAATGGTGCAAAAATACACGTTTACAGTCTTGGGTTTATATTTTAACTCTAGTTTTTTAACCTAATGCAGTTCTCACAAGAATCTGTATGAGTAGCAGGAGAGGCAGCGATATATCTGACATGTTGCGTTATGAAGGGTCCTACATCTCTTCCTCTGTTTGGTTCAATGGATGGTTCATTCGCTTTTATACTGTAAGCAAAGAGGACCAGGCTTCACTTGAAAGTGAACTGAGACCCCCCTGATTTTCAAGCAGGCCTGAGTTCACTTCTTTGGTCCTTATTAGAGTGCAAATGCTCATTCACACTACCAAAAACAAACATACTATCCATGGAAGTGGACCAGGGTTTGTTTAAAGAGGACCAAACAGTGTCAGTGTGAATGTGCTTTAGAGGGACTCTGACCACATCGTCTGCAAAAAGCAGGGCTGCAACTCTGAGGTCCCTAAACCAGAAACCCTCCTCTCCCTGCCTTGGGATTTTGTCCATAAACACCACAAAGAAGATTGGTGACACGCAGTTTAACATGCCCCGTGAAGACGTTTAACTTTGTGCAGAGTATACAGACACAGCTCTTACTGTGGACCACGGGGACCTAATAACTAATAACAGCAACTCTGACACCCCATATTCCTGCAGAACCCCAACAGAATATCCTGAGGGTCTAAGTTTTCAGTCTTCCCTAAGTCCACAAAACATGTGGACTGGACTCCCATGACTTCCCAGCAACTGTGGGATGGTAAACATCTGGTCATCTGTTCCATAACTTGATTGAAGCCCATACTGACCCTCCTGAATCAGCCTGAGCCTCCCTTCCAACACTCCAGAGTAAACTTTCCCAGAGAGGCGGAGAAACGTTATCCCCTGATAGATGGTGCATACTGAGCACTACAATTAATATGAACAGCTACTTAAGTTCACAGTTTAGAAAACAGTAGTTTTTTTCTCATGAAAACAAGCAGTTTCACATGAATCTCAGCACCACCTGGTGTGTAGACTGTTGAGCAAACTGCAAATTTTTGTCTAAAACAGCTAAAAGTCAACTGTGAGGTTTAAGTGGCCTGTTGTAGCGCTTAGTCATGTTAGTTGGAGCTGTATCAGGTTAAATGTTGGTTATTCGGTCAGTCTGGTGTTGTAGAGGCTGAAAAAGTTCACACACAGCTGAAGGAGTTTCGCCTGCTTGTTTCTCTCACATGCTGAAGGAGTACCATGGATCAGGATCCACATAACAGGTGTAAATCAGTGGATTATTCATGTGATGTGGTTTACTGTCAGGCTGCAGCTCCTTTTCTTTGTGGTCAGTGTGTTTGTCTAACTGTTCCTCTGTTAACAGCTACAGTAACCAACTAAATATTACATGCTTTTATTTTTGTAGAATAAGCAGATAAATTTACGAGTGTTTTTGGTTCTGTTTGTTTTTTGTTTGATTACCTCTAAAAACACTGGCACAATATAAAATATACCCCTTCTCCGGGTGCCTGGGATGGTCATGGCCCCGAGGAGCTGTAGTGTGATGTGAATCCCTTTTTTTATTTCTGAAAGGCGGCAAGTTCCAGCTGCTCTATGTTGGAAGGATTTCGCAGGTCACTTTAAAGATTTTCTGCTGTTCAAGGTTAATGATAAAGTCACCAAATTTTATTTTTACTTTTTAATTTTTTAATTTAAAACCCACTGTATGATTCTTCCATTAAGTACAGGATCATTATAGATTGGAAAATCTTCTTCACCAAGCTTTATAATCATCTTGTCTTTTAATACTAACACATTTTCTAAACCTTTTCACTGTGGTAAACATACTGGACCACATCTGATCTATTTTCAGACTAATTTCAATAACCTTTGTCCAATTTCCCATTTACCCTTCATTTCCAAATTCCTCAAAAAGTCTGTTGCTTTTCGAATTCATAACCATCTTATCACCAACAATATTTATGAGCAGTTTCAATCCGGTTTCCGTCCCCTTCACAGTACTGAAACAGCACTCCTTAAAATCTCCAACGACCTTCTAGCTTCATATTCCCGTTTACTATCCATTCTCATCCTTCTTGACCTCACAGCAGCATTTGACACCATCTCTCACAGCATTCTCCTTGACAGACTATGATCCATCAGCATCACTCACAACCCGCTCGCCTGGTTCACGTCTTACCTTTCTAGCCGCATACAATTCATTCGACTGAAATCTCAAGTATGAAACTAATTCCTGTCTCTGCTGGTGGACTGGAGCCCTGGGGCCCCTCCTTTTCATTATCTACATTATTCTGCATGGTTACATCTTTCGCAGACACAATATTAATTTTCGTTGCTACGTGGATGACACCCAGCTCTACCTCTCTACCAAACCATCGTCTTCACTTCCACCAACCTCCCTCACCACCTGCCTACAAGAAATTCATTCTTGGTTTTCATCCAACTTCCTCAAACTCAACAGTTCTAAAACAGGAGTCCTCCTGGTAGCATGCCTCACACTCTTTCCAAATCCAGAAGTTTTCCCATTTCCATAAACAACTCAACTATCCTTCCCGCCCCCCATGTAAAGAGTCTGGGTGTCGCCCTCGACTGCACACTTTCTTTTCACTTCCACATTAACAAAATCCCCCAGTTGACATATTTTCATTTGAGAAACATTTCTCGTCTCCACCCCTCTCTCACCCCCCATACCACTGCCATCCTCATCCACATCTTGTTACCTCCCGGATTGACTACTGTTGAATCCTGGGCTTTATCTGGTCAAGGATTCACATGGTCGTTGATTTGGGAATAATCAGGACAGAAAACAGTAAATTTCATTCAAATGATTTATTATTATAATTCAGGTTACAGAAATTGAATGTGCTGGTGCAGAGCTCTGGTTGTTCTCACTAGCAAGCAGACAAAAATGTGTCTTTGCTCACGAGGAGAAGAACGAAACTTTACTAGAGCCCCGGTGGTTTTATGCAGGTCCAAGGCCAGGAGGCAGCCCCACCGCACCCAACATCTGACTCCAGGTTGGCTTGCCTCTGTTGTTGGGCAGAGTTCCTTCTTATCAGTTACTGCTCTTCAATCTGAACCCATGTGTGTGACTGGAGACTCACAGAGAGTTTGCACACCAACTTCTGCAGTTATTAAAATAGTTTCATGTGCGTGTGTGTCCTAAGCCTGTATATCTACTTTGTTATATGAGAAACATTCCACTGTGAAAATAGGCCAACGTCTATCACACAATATACTGAGCTGATTAATATAATTCTACAAGCTAATAAATGTTTATCACACAAAATAGTGAAACATACTGGCTATACTACTGCAACTTACTTCTTTTTGGTCTCCCCAACAAATCCCTTCAGAAACTGCAGCTCCTCCAAAACTCTGCGGCACGCATCATTACACGGACCCCTACCATTCACCACATCATCCCCCATCTTGCAACAACAACAACTGGCTCCCCGTAAAACAAAGAATTAACTTCAAAATTCTCCTCATTACATTCAAAGCACCCCACAATCTGGCCCCACCATATATGTCTGATCTCCTGCACATTGCCACTCCAGTTCGTTCACTTCGCTCCTCCTCCTCTCTCCAGCTTCTCCTCCCCCGTGCCCGCCTCGTCACTATGGGGAGCCGAGCATTCATCTGCTCTGCTCCCCATCTCTGGAACTCTCTTCCTGCTGATATCCATACTATGGACTCTCTTCCTCTTTAAATCACAACTCAAAATACATTTGTTCAGACAGTCCTACGTCATTTAGTCACACACTCATCATCTTTATGTTGTGATCTGTTCCGTTTTGTTTTGTACTTATTGTTTTTAACCATTTTAATGTTCTTTTGTACAGTATCCTTGGGTGTTTGGAAAGGCGCGTTTAAATAAAATGTATTATTATAATTATTATTATTTATTTATTTATTTATTTATTTTGATCCTATGTGACAGAGACATACTGAAAGGTTCATTGTCAAATCGTCTGGCTGCAAGACATGGAGATTGTCACTACCTTGTCTCTAATGTATTTGTAAAGTAAAGCTAATAATTATTAAACCTGAACTGAACAATGTTTGTAGTATGAAAACAAGATGATAGTCAAATGACTGATTAATTTAACTGATAAAGAAAAACAGTTCAGTAAGCTGCTTTAATCTGTTAAAATTGGGAACAGCGTCCTCCTAAAACAGGACAGAATAGAACTTTCTGCAAGTTTTCTATATTGTCTGAGTGTGTGCTAAGAGCTTGGAAAAGAACCTAGAAAAACATCACTTCATCAATATTTTTAAAGTGCTATGACAGCTGTGATTAACTCTCTTCACCTCAGTCTGAACCTCCATCTTTAACCAAGTCCAGCTCCATTCGCACCTCAGCCCTGGATCAAGCTGCACTACATAAAAACCGTCTTCTTCCTTAAACTCGCTTGTACTGGAAAGTATACTGGAAAAAATGATTTAAATATTGTTACCTGGGCCAGGCTCCTATTCCATGAATATAAACGTTTGTTTAGGCTAACTTCAACTGCATCTAGCAACATTAGATGATTCATCAGAGCAGGTGTTAACATCACTCATTAAACCAGACACTGGTTGAGTGTTTTTGTTTCCTTTTTATTTTACAAAAATAATATCAATTAAAGTCAGATAACAACATGGAAGCAGTGGAGATTCCCAAAATTATTTGAACTGAACTGGGTGACATCATAGCATTAACACACTATACACTGATGTTAGCTGACACTGTAACAAGCAGGCTGAACTTTCCATATAAAGTTTAACATGTTTGAAAATATGACATTAGAGATATGTCGCATGATGGTCTACACAATGTTAAGTTACACAGCGGATTATACTGTTGACAGAAAATGAGAATTATGTCCAAAGTTAGCGTTATCCATGGGGACAGAAAACGATGCTGTTATCGTGATTGGCCAGTCAGATTTATTAAACAAAGTCCCTGTAGGGTGCAGGACATGGTGAATGAAAGGGATACACATAGAGCACCTCAAGTTGGCGCAACGTGAATTTGAATACAATTGGTGCAAGACCATTTCTTTTCTGCTCGGAGCAAATGAGACAGGGAGTGGGATGGAGAGTCCTCTTTAAAAGCCTGCAGTTTTTGTTATAATTTAGTTATTGTTTTGCCTCATTTTTGTCACAAAGGTGAACACAAAGTTGTAAAGTGATAACCAGGTCTAAATTTTGGCATTTTAAAATGTCAGTTGACACATTAAAGCAGTAAAGCCCCTAAAATGTGTAACTGGGACAGAGTTAGATAGCTAAGGTGTGGTTCATCTAAGTCCTTGTTTTTGAGAGTGCCTCATAAGCTGGACTGGAAATGTTGAATTAATTCAGTCATTGTGGCTAGAGGTGGAGCTAGAGGGTAGTCCAGGGTGGCAGTGGCCATATCTGAAATCTGATTGGACACCCCAGGTGCCGTCTTTGGTGATGGATAGTGTGCCTCTAGAGAGAGAGTGGCGCCATCTCGGTTCACTGCAATGGTTCAGTTTTTTCACAGGAATGGTGGCGTATGGAGCCCCTCAAAAGTTCCCGGTAGTTAGCAAAAGCTAAGCGACGGTCAATGTATTTCAATGGAGCAGATTGTCGGAGCTACACTTCTTCAAGGTAAGATGTTTTAATAGTCATATTTCCATATCAGTTGTGCATCAAAATCAACTTGACAGGAGTAATTAAATATGTTGACGGATTGTCACCGTCTAGATTAATATATTTAGAGATTATAAACCGATAAAAGTTTATGCTAGCACACTGATAGCAACAGATGCCACAGGCTGATGAATGTAAATTCTGTTCGTCAATATAAATTGATCCAACGCCGTTGATAGCGAGGTTAATGTGTAGGGAGAGCGATTGTAGTTACATTTTTATTTAATTTTAATGTATTTATAAGGCTGTGGAATTATGGACAAAGATATGAAGATGAATACACAGTATTAGATAGCACAATACTCTTAGTATATATGTTTACAATCTTTGCAACTATAAAACCTAACCTGTTAAATGTAACAAACATGTTAACCTTAAGAACTTAACAAAATATACATACAAAATAAGTGGCTGATTGTACTTGAGTGCATTTGCTGCACTAGACAGCACTCAGCTCTCTCCCAGTGTGCAGGATGAGAGCAGAGAAGCAGAGAGATGCTTAAGGGAAGTATATCACTCTTCCCTCGTGCAGTATTGTCCTGAAGAACTTTCAGCAGTTCTGGGGTTGCCTGACGTTAACTGGGATACTGTTCTTCTTCACCTTCCTGCTTTGGCCACTTTTAAGTGTTGTTTCCTGTCTTTTTTTCTACATTCTGCAACCTCAACCATATAAATCTCTCTGTGATGTGTTCTCTGTGTTTAATTTAAAAATATTAAACTTCCCAATGATATGGTCTTTGAAAATGTGTAAATGCATTGTTTTAATATGATTACCTCACATATTTTTTTGTTTTTACAGTCCCTGATGGTGGTCAGATGTATCCTGCTGACTTTGGCCATCCATATTTTCCTTCTGTCCCTGTCTTTGGGGAAGCCATACATACGCACGCCTTTCTCTGAGCGATTGGAGCATCCCCATGCAGCATAGCATACCATGGTGAAGACTGTATTCAAGGATAGCAGAGAAAAGAAATGGCTAGATATGCTGATCTAGTCGAGTTTTATGCTATTGTAAAGGAATTCTTTTAGGTATTAAATGCATTTGGAAAACAAAGGGTGTTTGTCTGATTTATTATGTATATGTAGGGAGTAAGTCTTGGGATAGTTAACAAATAGTGATAGAAAGCCATGTATTTTCCATGAATTGAATTCAAAATTTTATTTATTTGCCATGGATTTTCTGTAAGAACACATTATATTGTGAGTCAGTCTGCCTCAGTCAAAATAAGTCTTAAGACTTAAAAGCAATTCACACAAGTAGATGCTAATAAGTAAGAATAGATAACCCATTTATTTGAAATGAATTGGGATCTAAATTTTATTTATTGGATATAGATTTCCTGTAAGAACAGTTATCATTATGCTGTGAGCCTAGATTTATTGTGTAGTCACTTGGTAAATCATTGTTGTCACCTGTTGGTATGCCTCAGTCTGAAAGATAAAGTTAAAAAAACAGAAAATATTACGATTTACATTGCTGTTGATGTCATACAGGTTTAGTTAACATGATTCATATCAATGAACACAACTATAAAAATATTGCAAAGCAAAGCCTTCATTGATCATTATTTACCGATTATCGTAGTTTTCTTATTATTTTGTATTGGCCGCCAAGCACTTCCTGGAACTTTTGGAGGCTACATGGACCACGTGATCGGCAAGCGTTTTGAGCTTCCGGTGGCGCCACTCTCTCTCTAGAGGCACACTAGTGATGGACAGGTCACTAGAGGAATAGGATAAAAAGATCTTTCCAGATATGCATGGATCATCAGTATCACTAAACCAGTTTGAAGTGAGTTTTAAAGTAGTTTCCTAAGTAGTCCTCTTTTATAAACACTGACATGTGACTGCACATTTCTAGAAGTGCAAGCACAGCTTCTCATTTTTTTTTTTTTTTTTTTTTTTTTTTTTAACCTGTCTTGTCCAGCATTGTTGCAAACAGAATGATTGTCTGGCTGCTGTCTGGTGCTGGGCAATTTTACTCTATCAAGCAGGGATTTATACTACATGTATAAAGTCCCTCTTGATGAAAAACTTTATTAAATCAGACTCTTAATGCTGGACTCGACCGGAGGGGACAGAGAGAGAGAAAAGAAAGTAGAGAGAAGAGGGAGGGGAGAGAGAGGGACAGAAAGGGTGTGGGGAGTGCGGGTGGGGACTTGAAACATCATACAGAAGACCATGTAATCCATACTACTTACAACATATATAGCTACGATCATCCTAGCCAGTAGGTCATTACACAACTAGTTGATAATAGTAACAATAATAATAATAAGAGTAAGAGTAATAATAATAATAAGAACAGAAATAATTAAAAAAAGAAACTAAATATGATAATAGATATAAGTGAAACTGCTGTATTAAAGAACACGCGCAGAGAAACCTGTGTGGATGTGTTGGAGAACTCGGCCACACGGCGACGCAAAGACTGTGTGGAGACGTTCAGGAAGGAGTGACCATGCAGAGTGATCATGCAGATGCCACCTCACTTGAACAGAGGCCAGAGTCAGGCCAGCGGTCCCGAGACCCAGGCCACCAGCCCCCCCGCAGGCAACAGATCCCGACCGGTCCACAGAGACGACCACTCGCCCGCCCAGGAAGGCAGCAGCAGGAGACCCCAGCAGGAGCCGCCCCGCGGACCCAGGGCACCGGCCCCGGCGGGCCGAGGCCAGCAGTCCCCGACCCCCCCCGGGCACCGGCCGCCCGGGACAGACGGGGCAGAGGGCCCGGGCCCAGGAGCACAGGGACACCCCCCCCCACAGGCCGAGGGCCAGCACGCCACCCGGGGGGACCCGGCCCGCCCAGACGGCCACCACCAGAGGCCAGCCCCTCACCCCAGCGCCCAGCCGCACACCCCGAGAACCAGTCCTGCCCCCCCCCAGACCAACACACACACACACAAACACACACACTCTCCTTCCACTCCTCCATTTATCCTCCCACGCATACACCATTCAACCCTCACATACTCTGTCCTCCCACACACACACACCATCCTTCCACCATCCATCCTTCCACACACACACCATCCTTCCTCCCACACACTCACCATCCTTCCACCATACACTCTCCCACACCTATCCCATCCTCCCACACACACATCATCCCTCCACCACTCATCCTCCCACACATACACCATCCTCCCTCTCACACACCATTCATCCACCTTCACACCTCCCATACACACACACACACCTTCCTTCCACTACCCATCCTCCCACACATACATCATTCTCCTACACATACACCGTCCTCCCTCTCCTACACCAAACATCCACCTTCACGTACCCCATCCTCCCACACACACACACCACCCCTCCATCACCCACTCTCCCAAACATACACCACTCCCCCACACACACACCATCCTCCCTCCCATACACCATCCATCCTCCCGCACACACACCATCCTTCCACCATCCATCCTCCCACACACTCCCCCATCCCTGCACCATACATTCTCCCACACATACCCCATCCTCCCACACATACATCATCCCTCCACCATTCATCCTCCCACACCCACACCACCCCCCCTCCCACACACCACGCATCCACCTCCACACACCCCACCCTCCCACACACCATCCCTCCACCACCCATCCCCCCACACCCACACCACTCTCCCACCCACACCCCACCCCCCCCCAACACACACACACACAAACACCATCCCCCCACCACCATCCTCCCGCCACCCCACGCCACGGGGGGACAGCCCCAGCCAGGAGGCGAGGAGACACGAGCCAGGCCCCCAACACCCGGCCAGGGCGCCCCCCAGAGGACACGTCCTAACCCCCTGCAAACGCACACACACTCTTTTTTTTTTTTTTTTTTTTTTTACCCCAGCCACTCACACACCCTCTCACACACCTCTATACACCAACACCTCAATACGTGCACATACCTCCACACACACACTTCACGCACATACCTATAAACACACACACCGGTGCCCACATACACACACACTCTCATACCCCTCCATACACATACACCACTACACACGCACTCACATACATACCTGCATATACACACAAGCACCTCCATACATACTCACGCCTCCACCCACTCCTTCACTCCTCCACACACACCTCGACCTCCACGTGCACACACTCATATATACACACCTTCACACACACCCACACACACATCCCACATAGACCTCCACACACACACCCGCACACCACTCACACACACATACACGCACACACCTAGACCTTCATACACACCCACACACACATACAGCACACACATCCCTCTACACCCACCCACACACCCGCATAACTACAGACACACACACACACACACACCCACCTATATACAAACACACCCCCACCCAGGTTCCGGGGCTGCGACCAAGCACCAGGGCACGGACCAACCCCCGGCACGGCACATCCGGACGGGCCCAGCCCCCCCCAGCAGCGGCAGACCCCCCACCCCCAGGAGAGGGGGGAGACCCGACACCCCAGAGCCCGGGGCCCCCACCCGGCCCACCCCGGGCCCGACCGGCCACCCGGCCAGGGGCCGACGGACACCGACCCAGGCACCCCGGCAGCCACCCCCCACCGCCACGAGGCAGTCCCACCCCGGGGCCCACCCAATGCCGCCCGCCCAGACCGGAACCCCCAGCCGACCCAGCAGCGGAGCAGCCGAGATCCCCACCCAGGAGACAACCGGAGACCCGAAGCCACCAGGGACCCCCCACCCATATCCACCCCCATCCCAGCGAAGCCGCAATCCTCCACCTACATTAGGTGATGTAGCCAGTCACAGGGGACCAGAGGGAATGAAAGTCATCTGATTGGTTCCTGGAGGAGGCAGACATTGTCTCAATGCTGATGTGATCTAACAGGAGATTTCTAAACTGCTGGATAGACAAATTATTCTTATCTTTCCAGTTTACAAGGATAGTTTTCTTTGCGATGCATAAGACTGCGAGGACCAAGTTTATGGAGTGTATTCCTATGTTAGTGTCACCCAGGTCGCCCAGTAGGCAAAGTGTGGGGTTTGCAGAAAAACTGGTTTTAAACCATTTTGAGAGATCTTCACACACCTTAATCCAGAACCTTTGGACAGGTGTGCAGGACCACAGCGCATGGATGTAGCTATCAGAAGTGTTCTCAGAGCAGTGTGGGCAGATATCTGATGGTGAAAGGCCCATCCTGAACATCCTGTGTCCTGTATAATGAGTTCTATGGAGAATTTTGAATTGTATTAGTTGTATATTTGAATTCTGAGTCATTTTAAACGTGTTTAAACATATTTGTGACCATCTTTTCTGATCAAAGTTATTAGATAAATCATCTTCCCATTTTGAAGTTGGGAGAGATATCCTGTCTTCTAGCTTTGCAAGTAATCTATATATTTTTGATAATAATTTTGGAGTATTAAGATTCAAGAATTCTGCTATTCTGACAGGAAGCTGCAAGTCTAACTGTACAGGGGTATACTTCTTACATATAATTGATTTTAGTTGGTGGTACTCTAAGAATTTATTGCTGTTGATTCCATACTGTGAGACAATTGTGTTGAAAGATACAAAGTTTCCATTTTCTATTATCTGTCCTAACTGTTGTATTCCTTTAGTCTTCCATTGAGTGAAGTTTATCATCTTTTTGTTCTGCAGGATGTCAGGGTTGTTCCAGATGGGTGTAAGTCTACATGGAAAGAGGGAAGATCTGGTTATCTTACAGAATTCCCACCAAGCCATTAAGGAAAAACGGATGTTAAGGCTTTTAAAGCACTTATATGGTTTAATGGTTGAGCTGATGAACGGCAGGTCAGAGATGACTAAGTCCTCACACAAAGCCTGCTCCACATCTAGCCACGGCTCATCCAGATAACTGGGTTTGAGCCACATTGAGATGTACTGCAGCCTGTTAGCTATAAAGTAGTGATTAAAGTTTGGTAGATCCAGTCCTCCTCTATCTTTAGTCTGCTGTAAGGTTTTAAGACTGATACGTGACGGCTTGTTTTTCCAAAGAAACTTGGATATGAAAGAGTCCAGAGATTTAAACCAACTGGTGGAGGGTTTAGTGGGTATCATTGAAAATAAATAATTAACTTTAGGTAGAATCGTCATCTTAATGGTGGCAACTCTCCCCATTAGTGAGATGGGTAAGCGCCTCCACCGTAAGAGATCATCTTCTATTGTTTTTAGTAGCTGAACATAGTTTAATTTTGTTAAATCTGATAATCTGGGGGAAATATTTATACCTAAATATCTAATGTTTCCTGTCTGTATTTTGATATTAGGGATGTTTTGTAGGTCACAGTTGATGGACATGGCTGTAGTCTTAGACCAGTTAATAGAATAATCAGATATTGATGAGAACTTATTAATAACTGTGATTGTCTCAGAGAGTGATGTTTGTGAGTTCTGAAGGAAAAGTAATATATCATCTGCATAAAGACTTATTTTATGTTCTATGTTTTTGCCCTGGATTCCTTTAATTTCTATATTTTGTCTAATAGCAGCTGCTAACGGCTCTATGAAAATGGCAAAAAGTGAGGGGGAGAGTGGACAGCCCTGTCTGGTGCCTCTCTGTAAGCGAAAGCTTGGAGAAGTTTGATCGTTGGTTTTCACACATGCATTTGGGTTATTATATAATATTTTAATCCACTCTATGAAAGCAGGTCCAAACCCAAATTTGTCTAGCGTTGCAAATAGAAACTTCCAGTTTACCCTGTCGAAGGCTTTTTCTGCATCTAGAGAAATGATTGTGGATTCTAGATTATGTAAAGTAGAGTAATCTATGAGGTTAATTAGTCTACGCGTGTTAGTAGATGAATGTCGACCTTTTATAAAACCTGTCTGGTCCGGATGTATTATAAGAGGGGTTATTTTTTCTATCCTTCTGGCAAGAGCTTTACTAATTATTTTCAGGTCTACATTTATTAAAGATATGGGACGGTAACTGGATGGAAGTGTGGGGTCTTTGCCTGGTTTTAGCAATAGTATTATATTAGCTAAGTTCATATTTTGCGGTGTTTTTTGTTTTTCCTGTATTTCTAACAACATATTATAAAATGTAGGAGCTAGCGTTGTCCAGAATTCCTTGTAAAATTCTGCTGAGTAACCATCTGGACCCGGGGCTTTATTGTTGGGCATATGTTGGAGAGCTTCGTGGAGTTCATCTACAGTAATAGGTGCATCTAAAGTTATTTTATTTTCATTTTTTAGTTTTGGTAGATTAATGTTGTTTAAAAATTGTTCAATATGTTCATCTGTTGGATTAATCTGTGATTCATATAATGTTTTATAGAAGCTTCTAAACGTGTCATTTATCTTGTCTGGGTCATGGCTGATGTTTCCGTCTTGATCTTTAACAGAGGAGATTGTTGTTTTCTCCTTGTTTGTTTTTAGTTGATTTGCTAAAAACTTTCCAGATTTGTTACTATGTTCAAAGTTCTCCAAGCGAAGTCTTTGCACTAAAAACTGTGTTTTTTTTATCTATAATTTCTTTAAGCTGCAATTTAGTTTTCCTTATATTATTCATTGTGTGCTCTTCGGGGGAAATGCGGTAAGCCTCCTCCAATGATTTAATCCTGAGTTCTAATTCTAAAACTCTTGCTGTTTCCTTCTTCTTCTTATGTGAGGAGAAGGAAATTATTTTCCCTCGCATTACTGCTTTTCCTGCTTCCCAAAGGAGACACGCTGAAGTTTCAGGCATGTCATTTTTTTCTATATAAATTGACCATTCTTTTTTAAAATAATCAATAAACTCAGGATCTTTCAATAAAGAGGTGTTAAATCTCCAGCTTTTACCAATCGGTTTATTATTTTTGATTCTCAGACTGAATGAAACTGGTGCGTGATCGCTGATGCTGATTGGATGTATCTGAGTCTCTGAAATGTCGCCCATTAGTGAGTTACTATTTAATATATAATCTAGTCTAGAGAAGGAGTGGTGAACTGAAGAGAAGAAGGTGTATTCTCTTAGTTTAGGATGGTGAGAGCGCCAAGCATCGCAAAGACCAAAATCCTTCATGTACTGTTTGATAGTTTCTGACGTCTGCCAGACTCGATGACTACCTGATGTGCTGCAGCGATCTTGTTCAGTCAAGACTACATTAAAATCACCAGCTAGCACTATTCTGTTATCTGAATAATTCTGGAGTGTAGCAAACAGGGAGTGGAAAAAGGAGGGATCATCTG
Organism: Melanotaenia boesemani; assembly: GCF_017639745.1. Classification (NCBI taxonomy): domain Eukaryota; kingdom Metazoa; phylum Chordata; class Actinopteri; order Atheriniformes; family Melanotaeniidae; genus Melanotaenia; species Melanotaenia boesemani. Next base: position 32,098,215 of record NC_055694.1, on the reverse strand, counting down.
CATTGGGGCCATATACATTGGTAATACATAATTTGATATTACAAATAGATAATAAAGTTATCAGAAATCTGCCTTCCGGATCCACTACTGTGCTATCTATGTCAAAATTTAGTCTCTTATTAATAAGAGTAGCTACTCCTCTCTGCCTAGAATTATAACAGGCTGAGTAAACATGAGGAAACTGAGCTGTTTTAAGAAGATCTATGGTTGAGTTTGTTAAATGAGTCTCTTGTAGTAAGACAATGTCAGCCTGCAGCTCCTGTAATTTATTAAAGATCTTCAACCTCTTCTCCCTGGAACCGGCTCCATGTACATTCCAACAGACGATTTTTAACATGGTTATTGTGAACGGTTTAATGCTTCATGCGTGTTACTGACGCGTGTGTCTTTGTGCGCCCCTCTTGCGTGTTCGCGCGTGTTTGCATGCAGCCTGATTGCGCGCGTTTGTCCGTATGTTAAATGTCCGTATATGTAGTCTACCTTAATTCGTGTTCTCTCATTCATAAAACGCGAGTGTTTATATGTATCATGTATGGTGCGGCTGTGCGTCCTGACGGTGTTGCGTGCGCTGCTGATATTACGAGCTGGATTACAATTAACAGTGAAGACGTGAAATAGAAAGATAGTGAAAAGTGAAAAGTGAGAAGAGTGGTGAAACAGAAAAAAATACATCGATCTAGGTGTAGAGGCTGTGGTGAGACGAGCAGTGTGTTCTACTGTCAGTGATCTATAATGGCGAGTTAAGAGTGATCATTTGGAGAGATTGACTTACAGCTTCTCATTTTAATGTAAGGCTTGATGTTAGCATGAAGCTATGTAGCAGTGCTAATCTAGTTATATGGTCAACAGGAGACAGACAAATAACTTCGGACCAAGACGTTTCCTCTGATGCTTCTGGATGAAGTTTATGATTAACTTTAGTCTGCTTTTTGAAAGGCTACTTAAAAAAACAACTATATAAAGAACCAGAGTTAGACCCGAGCTGGTCCTGAAGAAGTTTGAGCATGAAGACTTTAACAGGACGTTGGTGAAAGGTTAGTCTGATATTTACTGATGTGTGTGTGTTTGTATCTAGTTCTTAAAGAACACCTGCATTATTGCTTTGAGTGTAGCTTAGCCTATATGCAACGTTTACATGTTATCAGCCATCAAACATCTTTTTGTAAAGTTTAATACAAAAAACAGTGGCATTATGAAGCTAATCCTCCTTTGAAGCTGACGCTATGCAAAGGTGATGTAAACACATCTGATACTGGGTTATAACAGGGACCCCCAACTCCAGTCCTCAAGGCCCACTGTCCTGAAGACTTTCCATGTTTCCCCTCTTCAACACACCCAAATCAAATTAATGGCTCAATAGCAGACTTATTCAGAGCTTGTCCGACATCCATTTAACTTGAACCTGGTGTGCTGCAGCAGGGAATCATGTAATACCTGCAGGATAGCGGCCTTGATGACCAGGGTTGGGGATCACTGGGTTACAATAATTAACAACGCATGTGTAGCAATTATTACTGTTTTTAATTAACTGCCATGTATTAAAGTAATGACATCGTAAAATATAATTCTTTAGTCATGACAAATTATGCCAATAATGCACACGCATGTCATCACTTTTCATTTCACAGGTGCAGACCGATACCACAGGCAGGATGGATGAATGTAGCAGGAATCATGACATTATTTTCTTCTCAATGTTCCCCGTCCTTTACTAGTTTCTATTTATAAAGGATCCACAAAGACTTCACCAGCTTTCAAACCAAGGAGGAGAAGGACCGGGTCTGAACCTGGAGCTGATCTAGGGCCACATTCATAAAACTGTGTGTAGCAAAGCAAACTACGGGTGGCGTACAGAGGGGGAAAAGGAAATGCAGCGTACAAAAACTTTCAGATTTATAAAAGCATGCACACGCACGTCTGTGGATAAATTATTGGGATACTAATCAAGGAATTACTCAGGTGTGCTAACCTTTTTCATTTATATTCTCACTCTGTTATTCATATTAAATATCTCATATCTATAAGCTCTTATACTTACTAATAGTGTGCTGTGAAAGCTTGTGAAACAATGAGATTTTTCATATGAGGGATATAAGAACAACATGTGAGGAGGTTGTCTAATTGTGTCTTTCAGTGAATAACTTGTGAGATGTTACACTTAAGGGAAATCCCCTGCTTGCTCCAGACATCTGCATGTGGGCGACCTGTGACTGCAGTTGACCCCATTCCTTAGCAAAATTGTGTATAGCAAGAGGACCATAAATATGGGTTCAGAGATCAGTTAGGGACAGCTCTGACTGTAGCAGGGACAGGTAATAAGGACCTAGGGTTCTGTATTAGCACATTTCTGAATACTAAATATTTGAAACAGGAGAGAAGTAGTTTGTTTTCACTGGCCTGCAGGACTCTGAAGGAAAAGAGAAAAACCCACGGAGTCAGAAGGTGATTATTAGTACTCTAAGGCCCTGATCTATTAACGCTTTGCGTGTACTAAAACAGGTGCAGACGGCTTTGCTCCGCTAAAATCGGCCCAAGCTTATCTATCAAAGCCGCAGACATGGAACTGCGTCAGTTATCCTGGCAAAACTGCGCCGCTCTCCACTTTGCGTTTCTGAAGCTACTGCATATGCATTATGGGCGTTCCGGCCAGAAAGTGCACATTAGTGGGAGGAGACTATGCAAATAAATCTGGTTTGCGCAGCAGTGGGATTCATGTAGCCCGCAAATAGTTTGCGGTGTTTATGTTTGCTCTAAAAATAGCGTTTCTGAAAAGCAGGTGCTAATTGGCACAACAGTATACGCGCAATGGCTGCAGTAATAATTTTAAGGAGGAGGCACAGACACCATGAAAGGCGACTAAGATAATGCATTTTTTTCTATTATATTAATATATTTAGAATGCCAGAGAAGAGGATTGTGGAGACGATCCAGCGTTGCAATATTAGAATTGCTGGATAAGTTTAAAGACTTTATCATGCCTGTCTTTTATTATTATTATTATTATTATTATTATTATTATTATTATTTCTTTATAGCTTTTAAACCTTTATTATTTCTTATTTGTTCCTTGCATGTTTTTATATGTACAATACCTTGGTTCCTAAAGGTTGTTGTTAGTGTGCCTTATAAATAAATTGAACTTGAATATGAAACTATATTGCAGCATTTCTGGTGACATTTAGATTTTTTTCCTCGACTTCCGCAATATTTTTATTTGTCTCCTTTATTTGTCTCAACTTCTATCGGATAAAAGTTAATTTTGCGTTTGCGGTTTCCTTGCTCTCCAGAACCTTACATGACAGAGCAAACAGCGCCGCTAAATCCTCATTTAAATACTGCTGTTTGCTCCGCAAATGATAACAGGAGCAGTCTTAATAGATCAGGCGCTAATCGTAGAAACATAACCAGAGCAAAACTGCGCAGCAAATGTTAAATAGCGCAGCAGTTTTGCCCTCGTCATAACTCAGCCCCTAAGTCTGTAGGAAAGGAGTACCCACCCAGTATGAGTGTGTGGGAAATGATGTATCTTGATCAGGAGATGTGGAAAAATTGGCTCTCAGGCAAAAACGTCTCTGGACGCTGACTTGAATAATAAAAAGAAGTTTATTACAAAAGTTCAGACATCAAAACAGATTTCTGCAGCAAAATCTGGAGGTCCCAAAGCCAGAACGAAGACCTAAAGACTTGATGTGTCATTCTGTCTTATATAGGGTTTAAACAAAGAAAATTCCTCAGTCCTGTGTCCTCCAATCATAGAGTTTGCCTATAGGATACTCATTTGCATGGAATGCATGTTCTTGTGTCAATCCAATCTGTGGGACAGAGAACCTTATATGGTAAAGACTTAAGTGTTTACCATACAAATGCTATGCTTACATACCTCAGAAACTACTAAAGATTCTTAATGTTGGCAAGTAATACTTTTTAGAGTTTTTCTTTCTTCACATCTCATGCCTGTTTCTGTTTAAAAATCAGAATCCATACTAATGTTGGTGCACGTGAGGGAGCAGCTTGCCACACCCAGATGGTGGCTATAAAATATAATTATTCATCACATCATTTCCATGATGGCGGGGAAAAGAGGGAAGATGCAGATTTGTTCGGAATAAGACTGAGATCCTGATGGACCATGTTGACAAACGTAAGAAGGTTTTATTTGGTGGGCACGGCGTGGGCATCACTAGTGTCAGAAAGGCAGAGGAGGGCAGCAGGTGGCAGATACTGTCATCTCCGTGTCAGAAGGCAAGACACGCAGAGGCATCGAATGGTGTGGCTGGATGTGTCAGTTTGCAGGACATCCGTCTCCCATGCGGGAGACTAAAGTTTGAGAAAAGTTTCTGCTAAATGACAGTAATGATGCCGTTAATTTAGTCATTTGTTTTAATTTATACCATAAATATGTACAGATCAGAGATTGGTGCCAGTTTATTTAGTGTTAAATAATAGATAAATATACACTCAGAGGAAGTCCTGCAGGTGCAGAGAAACACAAACACCGCTATTAAGCAGGTGGCCAAGGAGTTGTGGGAAATAAAGACCGTCTGGAAGGAAATTAGGACAACAATAAAAAAGCATTGTGTGAGAATAAATAAATAAAAGGAACTCCACCTCTTGTGTGTTTCATAAGTGTTGCATCAATTCTAGACCTCCAGTCTCTGCTGGGTCTTAGAATGAATGACTGAAGCTACTTTTCACATTTTCTTTAACTGACTGCTACATGCTGGCAGCAGATTGTCCATCTTATTTTTTAGCTGAATGAATTTTATAACATGTAAGTTTTGTTTGAACATGTTTTAGTAGTTGAAGTTCTTATTATTATCATCTCCCTTTTTCTTGTAAATCCTGTTGTTTTTTTTACCTTTTTTTTCTGAGCGTACACTCTTATAAGTATTAATATTGAATGTGAATTATTTATTTCTGTAAATAGCTTTAACATATAGCATGTAGTGTGAAAGATAATAGTGGATTGTGTACAAATGTCTCACGTTTCACATCATTTCCTTGATTTTATTCTGTACCGTTTGTTCCCGTTTTTCTGGATTTCGTGTGTACAGGAGGGTCAGAGTTGCTGTGGAATTTGGAATATTCTCCCACCAAGTTTGGATTTTATAATTCCCGCAAGCTGTCTATAAATGGCGTACACCAGTTCTTTTTCTTTTTTTTTTTTTTTACCTACGCCAGCTTTATGAATGAGGCCCCAGCGCATCCATCTCACATGCGGGAGACCAAAGTTTGAATCCCACAGCGGTCGCTTTGGAGAAAAGCATCTGCTAAAAAACAGTACTGATGCTGGTAATTTAGTCATTTGTTTAAATTTATAAAATAAGTACAGATACATCTGAGATTGGTAGCAGTTTATTTAGAGTTAAAGGAGCAATAAGCGATTATTACTTATTAGAATTAAAAAAAAAAATGTATATGTGAAGATCTAAATGTGCAATTTCATCTGGCATATATCATGACATCACACAGCGTCTCTGTGTTGATAACCAGCCTCTGCCTGACCTAAATCCAAATTCTGCCTGATGGGCTCGTGGGCTGCCCACTGGGATCCGACCAGGGCTCTTACTGAGTTGGCTGCCACAAGGGTCCGTGTATATTCAGGCAGTTTTTTTTAAACAAAAATGTGAAATTAAAGCAGATAGCGTGAGCGCCGATCTTATTTTGAATGTATCTGAAGAAACTAGTGGGTGCTGTATGGATCTGACCCGCTGCAGGGTGTTCCCAAAAAGGGACTGAACCAGATGTCTTAGTTTGAAGATTTATTTATTGTACGAAAGTTTAGGTTTGTGTGTGGATGGGTGTGTGAGGAGGTGTGTGTGGGCGGTTCTGCAAAAGATACAGAAAGAAAAAGGGAACATGTAAATAACACAACTAGCACTAATATAGTGATTCAACAGCTTAACTGAAAGGCCGGCATAAACAAAACTAATTAGACACCAGAAGACACTCGGACACATCGCGGATAAGCGTTTCAGAAATAGCTGCGTCACTAGTCTACCATGAGGCACACAGACATCAATAACGTAGTTAGCTGGTGAAAATGCACAAAACCACTTCTACTTCACTAAGACAAGCTAAACATGCCACTTACGTTTTACATACACGCACACAACACCAAAAAACACCCTGAGAGTCCGAGATAGGGAACAGCTGAACACTTTATCAAACTTATGGCGATCTCTCCGCTCTCACTCTGTCTCGCTGCGCTGTTACGAGTCAGGCTGGTGAGATGTGATCACGTGGGGCTGAGCCTGCATTCTGATTGGCTGTTGGAAAGGAGTTGTCAGTCTCTAGGCAGAAGTAGCTGACAGGCTGGGCCTTTTTTACAGCCGCCCCCAGATTTCCGGTGGAAATCTGAACATCATCAGAAAAGGCAGCCTATGTCTTAGTCTGGTAAAGCTGGGAGGCGAATAATGCGTGCTACTGGACGCGTGTAGCTGTTGTCTCCAACTTTCACCTCCACAGTCCGGATGCGACCGTCCTGTCCAGGGAAGATGTGAGTGACCCTTCCAACAGGCCACAGCGCACGTGGAAGCTGGGGGTCAACGACCAGCACAGGAGTGCCAATTCGGAAGTCTGTGCCATCTTGGGTCCACTTCTGGCGTGTTTGTAGTCCTGGAAGGTAGCACTTGATAAAGTGCTTCCAAAAATGGTCTGCCAGAAGCTGACTATGCCTCCGCCTCCGTCGGCTGAGAAGCTCGGACTCTGGATAGATGACCTGTGGTAATGATGAGTCTGGGCGGCCTAAAAGCAGGGAGTTGGGGGTAATTGGGTCCAGATCTGCAATGTCTGTTGACACGTAACCGAGGGGCTTTGAGTTGAGGATGCCCTCGATTTCAACTAGGACAGTCCTTAACACTTCCTCAGTCACAGATTGTGAGCCCAGTGTGACCTGGAGAGCTTGTTTCAGGGAGCGTATTTCTCTCTCCCAACATCCCCCAAAATGGGGAGCATTAGGGGGGTTGAAAAGAAACTCAACCTGAGCTTTGGCCAGTTGTGCTTGTAGATCTGGGCACAGCGTGTTAAAGGTCTCTCGTAATTCCCGCTCACCACCACGGAAGTTTGTGCCCTGATCTGATATTAGCTCGAAAGGCTTTCCTCTTCTGCTGGAAAACCTCCTGAAGGCCATCAGAAAGGAGTCTGTGTCGAGGGAAGGAAGCAGGTCCAAATATACTGCCCGAGTAGTCATACATTTAAAAATTATGCCCCACCTTTTCTCTCTCCTCCGTCCGACAGTGACTTGGTAGGGCCCGAAGCAGTCCACACCAGTTGAATGAAATGCGGGCTTGTGGAGCCACAACCGGGAGGGGGGAAGATCGGCCATGCGGGGAACCTCAGGCTTAGCACGGGCTTTGCGGCACTCTACACACTTCTGCTGATAGTGCCGAATAGCTTGTCTCCCTCGCAAGATCCAGAACTTTCGGCGGGCCTCAGCAAAGACACGCTCAGGCCCTGGGTGACACAGTTTCTCATCAAAGTCTTTAATAATCAGTTGGCTGAGGGGATGTTTATAATCCAGCACAACTGGGTGGATAGTGTCAGCGCTGAGATGACTGCTATGGCGCAGGCGTCCCCCAACTCGGATAAGTTGGGAGCTGGAGTCAAGTTCAGGAGCCAGTGTGAGCAAGCGGCTACTACCAGGCAGGGGCTTACCAGCTCTAAGATGTGCCAGTTCAGTGGGGAAACAGTCCTCCTGTGCTCGCTGTAGCAGCTGTGTCTCTGCGTCTCTGTAGTCAGTAGCAGATGGGACGTAGTCAGCCGCCCCGTGGGAGGCTCTGATGGTGGCCTCTCGGAGGTCAGTGAGGGATGTGTAGGCACCAGCACCAGGTACTGGTGGTACAGGGGGGCCTGGGCCAGTGGTGAGATGGCACCTAATAGCTTTCTTGAGCTCCGCATTGTCAAGGTGAGTAGCTGGAGGGGGCCGTGGCCAGTGTTCTTCAGCTTGGTGTAGGAAAGGGGGGCCTTGGTACCAGCGACTCTGTGTTCCCAGCTCTGCCAGTCGCTTTCCTCTGGTTATATCATCCGCAGAGTTACTGCTTGAGTCCACATAGTGCCACGGGTAGCCAGTTGTCAGCTCCTGTATTTCTGAGATACGAGTCCCCACAAAGACTTTGTACCTGCAGGAGTCCGACAGCAGCCAGGCCAACACAGTGGTTGAGTCTGTCCAAAGGTTGACATGACGAAGGGGCAAAGTGAGCTCTGTGACAAGAACTGAGGCTAGCTGGGCACGAGTTAAAGCTGCACATAGCTCTAGTCTGGGTATGGACTGCTGCTTGCGGGGAGCTACTCGTGACCTGGCTGTAATGAAGGCCACATCAACGTTACCACTGCAGTCCTCAGTGCGAAGGTAGGCCACTGAGCCGTAGGCCTTCTCAGAGGCGTCGCAGAAGATGTGAATGTCTCTGATGCTGGATGTGGAATCCAGCTCTTTTCTTGTGTGGCACCGAGGAAGCATGATGTTTTTCAGCTCTGGCAGCTCCTGCTCCCACTCTCTCCAGGTCTGAAGCAGGTCGGCAGGAAGATCAGGATCATCCCACTCTCGATTCCTGGCCCACAGCTGCTGCACTACCACCTTTGCTCTGGTAGTGAATGGGATCAGGTATCGTAGGGGGTCGTACTGACTAGCTAGGATTTTGTAAATGATGCGAAGGGTGGTCTTAGGATAGGTAGGATTGCGGAGCTTGTAAGACAGGGTGTCTGAGTGACAGCTCCAGTACAAGCCCAGGGCAGATTCCTGACCGTCCACCTGGCCTTGTGCTATCCACAGTTCGGTGCTGTCGGATCTGGACGTCGAGGGCAGGTGGCTAATCACAGCTGGCTGGTTGCTAGCCCACTGGCGTAGCTCAAAACCCCCTTCCGCAAGATGGGCCTGCAGCTTGTCCACCAGATGCCGAGCCTCCTCTGCTGATGGAAGGCTGCGGAGACAGTTATCAACATAAAAACATTTAAGTACAGTCTCTTGTATATCAAAATCTAAAGGGCTGCAGTCTCTGACGTGCTTTTGGAGAGCGAATATGGCACAGCAAGGGCTGCTTGTTGTACCAAATGGCAGCACTCTCCACTCATAGACTCTGGGGGGCTCTTTCTGCTGGAGGTCCCGCCACAGGAATCTGAGCAGTGAACAGTCCTCTGGAAGCAGGCGGACCTGATGGAACATTCCGCGGATGTCACTGCTGATGGCGACAGAATGCTCCCGGAAGCGCAGCAGAACAGCCAGCAGAGAAGGGCCCAAGGCAGGGCCAGGTAACAGCAGCTTGTTGAGATTGTGTCCCTCATATTCAAACGAACAGTTAAACACCACTCTGTTCTTGCCGTTATGCTGCACCATATGGTGTGGTATGTACCAGCTGAAGAGGGTGAGCTCTGACCCGGGTGCAAGTTCTACTACGTACCCAGCATCTTTCAGTCTTTTTATCTCAGCAAGGTATGCAGCGGCTTGTTCTGGCGATTTGGCCAGTCTTCTTTCAGTGCTCCGCAGCTGGGGGAGTACTGACTCTTTCGGGGCGCAGAGCTGAGGCATGTTGGGAACACATAATAAGGGGGTGACATAGTGGTTTATTCCCTCAATGTTCTGCCGTACTGTCTTTGCCTCTAATAGGTCTAGTGCACACTGGTCTTGTTGGGATCTAGTGCTGGCCTTGGGACTACGCCAGGGGAGAACATCCATTTGCCACAAGCGCTCCACATGGCTGTACAGGTCATCAGGTGTAGACTGAATCATTGTGAAAAAGCAATGTGGCGCAGTGCTCCAGTGCTTTAGTGCCTGGGCTGGTCCCTGAAGTGTCCAGCCCAGGCGGGTCTTGATGGCCGCTGGTCCCCCTGGAGGACCAAGGCGCACTGGCTCAATGGGTGTGATAAGATGGGGATAGTCTGACCCAATGAGCAGAACTGGATGTGCTCGGTCAATGCCCTGTAGGGGCAGGCCCTGGAGGTGACTGTATTTCTTAATGAGCATGTTGATGGGATGGGTGTGCTCTGCTAGTCCCAGTTCTTTGGCCGTGAAAGCCCCTTTAATGTTGTAGATCTTGTGGGGTTGAGATGCAGGAGACAGCATGAATGACACTGCCGCCCCGTGTAACACCTGCAGATCTTGGCGCACAGTCCTTAGAGGGAGATCCTCTGCCGCCCCCTGGAGGCCAAGCTGCTGCGCTGCAGTATGCAGGAGAATTGTCCTTTCTGAGCCATCATCTAAGACAGCATATGACTCGAGTGTCTTGTCTCCATTGCGGAGTATGACTTTACTCACTTTTAGCAGGACGTTTCTGCTCCCTGGGGGTCGGTCGATGTACAAGATCTCATCTGCAGTGCTCAAAAGACAAGTGCCTGGTTGTGGGGACTTAGGTTTGGCTTTGTCAGCTTTCTCTTGACTCTGCTCATTGACACTGTGAAGGACTAGCAGGTGGCGTTTGTTGCAGGTTTTGCAGGTCATTTTGAGATCACACTCTGCAGCTCTGTGACCCCGACCGCAGCGCCAGCACCTATTATTGTCCTTAATCCAACAACTGCGCTGGGCTGTAGTTAGCTGACTGAAATTTGTACAGTTATTGAGGGAATGCTTCCCATTGTCACAGTAGGCACAATATTTCTTCCCTTTTCCTTGGCTGGAAGGTAATGTGGGAGTGTCCTCTGTGCCAAGCAGAATGGTGGCTGACCTGGCGGTGGCCTTGGACGGCCTGCTAGGCTCCCTCCTGGAGCTAGTCTCTTTGTGGGAGCTGAATCGGGCGGTGTCCACCTGCACTTGTAACTCAAACTCTAACCAGTCCGATAGGTCGTGCAGGGTTGGAATGGGGACATCATGTGGATGTATGAACCGGCGGAAACTGGCCCTTAGGTCATGAGGCAGTTTCCCCATGAGCCTGGAAACGTGGGAACCACATTCTAATTCAACCCTGCCCTTTCTCCCCAGCTGCTGGAGCATACTGACTAGAGAGCGGACTTTTAGGGCAAACGTACGGAATGCTTTAATGTCCCCGGTGACCACGTTCGGCCCCTCCATCAGCTTTGCGATGCGCTGTAGGGCCAGCTGGTGTGGTTGACCGTACTGCTGGGTCAGAGCGTCCATTGTGTCTGAGAACGGGTGGGAGGAGTTCATGTAGGAGTCAGCTATCAACAGAGCCTCCTCCAGCCTGAGGTGGTCGCACAGGACCTGGTACTTGAACCTCTCAGTAGAGTCTCTGGGGAGCAGGTTCTCAAGTGCAATCTTTAACCTGGCAAACTCTCTTGGGCTTGGACGGGTAAAATTTGGGACAGTTGGCTTTGGTCCCCTGTATGACCGCTCCTGACCACCTACAGGGCTGGGCGTTCGGTATCTGGAGTGACGGCGTGGAGGGGACTCGTACCTCGTCCGGTGCTGACGATACTCAGGTGAGGTGGAAGTATCCCTCTCTCGATGTTGCCCACGAGAGCGTGTTGATGGTAGTTCAGGTGAGTAGTAGCTGGTTGACTGGCGACGATGATGTTTCTCCGATATACGGCTGTACTCGTGTGAGCGTGCTGGACGTCTCTCTGTAGAGTCGCGGCGTGCAGGAGAAGTGTATCTATGTCGTGTAGACCTGCTGCTGTACACCTGTTTACATGCGGGGCTCGGTGAGCTGGACAGTTCTGGAGAGAGTTTACTGCGGCGCTGAGACTTGACCAGAGATGCACTGCGTTTGGGTGCTGGACTAGATGCTGGACTAAGCGAAGAGCTGCGGTCTGTTCGCCTGCGGGCGCTGGGTGAGCTTGGCCTTTGTCTCGTACGTGTCTGATGTGTAGAGGGCTGTAGCTGCTTTATCAGTCCACCCAAGAGCTTAATCTCGTGTCTAAGGTCCTCACCTTGAGAGGTGGTCTGGCGCTTGAACTGCTCTAGCCTCTGATCGCTCTGCTGTGCTTTGAGCTCAAGGTCTCTGTTTTGCAGCTTTAAATCCTTAAGGGCAGCAAGGAGTGCAGCATGTGTCTGTGCCTGCTCCTGGCTCTGCAGCAGCAAGTCCTCAGACTCCAAGTTCTGTAGCCCAGCAGGGGGCGTAGTTGGCTCAGGTTGCACCCTATCTGGTTCATTCTGTTGAAGCAAAGCTGGTGTGGCAGGGGGCCGGTTGCTAGCACCGGTGAGCTCGAAGTCTTTGAGGTACAGCGGGATCGCTATCTGCCTCTTCGGCCTCGTTGACTCTCTCTCAATTGACATCTCCTGCTGCAGTAGGCCAGAATCCGGCTCGAAGGACCATGAAGAAACTAGTGGGTGCTGTATGGATCTGACCCGCTGCAGGGTGTTCCCAAAAAGGGACTGAACCAGATGTCTTAGTTTGAAGATTTATTTATTGTACGAAAGTTTAGGTTTGTGTGTGGATGGGTGTGTGAGGAGGTGTGTGTGGGCGGCTCTGCAAAAGATACAGAAAGAAAAAGGGAACATGTAAATAACACAACTAGCACTAATATAGTGATTCAACAGCTTAACTGAAAGGCCGGCATAAACAAAACTAATTAGACACCAGAAGACACTCGGACACATCGCGGATAAGCGTTTCAGAAATAGCTGCGTCACTAGTCTACCATGAGGCACACAGACATCAATAACGTAGTTAGCTGGTGAAAATGCACAAAACCACTTCTACTTCACTAAGACAAGCTAAACATGCCACTTACGTTTTACATACACGCACACAACACCAAAAAACACCCTGAGAGTCCGAGATAGGGAACAGCTGAACACTTTATCAAACTTATGGCGATCTCTCCGCTCTCACTCTGTCTCGCTGCGCTGTTACGAGTCAGGCTGGTGAGATGTGATCACGTGGGGCTGAGCCTGCATTCTGATTGGCTGCTGGAAAGGAGTTGTCAGTCTCTAGGCAGAAGTAGCTGACAGGCTGGGCCTTTTTTACAGTATCATTTGAGTTAGCACCATGACCCAGTAATTCCCTCTGCTCCATGTACTGTTGTGTCGTTACTCGTAACACCGACGGCAGCATGAGTGACATTTACTGTGTTGTTTCTTTTCAAATGAAACAACGAACTGACGCACGTCAATGGACTGGAGGCTCAGTTCACGCCATGCATGGACAGATGAAGGATCCATCAGTGAACCTGGTTCAGCTTAGATCTAGTCTCCTCCTCCAACTCTCATTCATCTTATCAGAATAAACAAGCAAAAGTAGATATATAAATATATATATATATATATATATGTATATACAAATAAATCTTCTTTTTTTCCTTCACTCTTTTTTCTTCTTCTTGTGAATAGAACATAAGCAAAGTCTTCAGACTCCCTTAAATTCCTGTTTACTTATATAGCACCTTAAAACACTGTAGTTGACCACAAACCAACAGACTCTGCTGGCTTTTAAACTGGAAACTATAAAACATTATGATAAACGCTCATTTGCACGCATTGTTATGCAACATAAAACGCTGTCTCCAGCATAAACTATATTAGTTTCTAACATAAGTTAGATGTTTAGTACTGAAGAATTAAAATAAATCAATTTAGAATATCAGCTTCTTTATTCTAATAGTCTTCAGTCTCCCCATTAAACCCCCACACTACAGGAAAATAGGATAATATAATATCACCAACAGCTATCAGTTTTTTATCTTTTAAGGCGAACATTTGCATCGCAAACTTTTATTCTATGATTAAACTTTCAAGTTCAGCATCCTACAGCCAAAATGTCATAGTGTGCCTACATTTCTGCAAGTGTTTTACTTACATTCAGTCAAAACAGTTCAGTGATGTAAAAATGTAGAAAATTAGTTAAACATGACACTTTACTTGTGTCCCCTTGAGTTCTGAATCTTCCCAAATTTTCTTTTACAGGAAGAACTGGTGACTTTGACCTTGACTATGTAAATAAAAGTGATTTGATTTGTTTTGACTTGCCCGGACATCAGAGGGAGCACATGTAGAGATGTATGCAAATGGCTCCTGTCTTTATTTGTTGGTGATGATCTGCAGCTGCAGACTGAAGAAGCAAACCGGGGATCGTACAAGGATGGAGAAAGTTCTTCTGTTCATCTGCGCTGCATCAGGCAAGTGTTTTATTAAAGGTTTCAGCTTCTGGAGATTAATCTTAAATTAAATTAAATTAAATTAAATACGTGATTGCTGGAGCTCTCAGTGTTCTACACAACCTTTCTCATGTCTGAACGCAGAGCAGACGGAAAAATTTTAATAATCATGTTCAATACTGACATTTCTTTTTTTAAAGGAGCAAAAAGTCAACAGTTTGCGTTAAATCTTTAGTCCGGTTCTAATCAGCATGTTCATGTGTCTGCAGCTCTGTGTGTCGTCCTCTCGCTCCCCACACGTCAGTACCATTTTGTTAATGACCTGAAGAACTGGACCGAAGCTCGGAGTTACTGCAGAGAAAAGTACTCAGACTTGGCAACTATAGACAACATGGAGGACGTGGAGCTCCTGAACAAGATAACAAAATCAAATATGATGGTGTTACGGGCCCCAAGGGTGGGGTGTACCGCAACGGAAAGACGCTGAAAAATATAGTAATTGGTAAGAGCAGTGATCACACAGGAGCGCTGCCATTCACATCCAGATTGCGTCTGAGGTAAACAGGAAGTTTCCCCAAAAGGAGCAAACCGGGGTGCAACGACTCCCACAACAAAGGTTCCACCCTACCTTGTACAGCTCTATACCCCTAATAATTCAGGAAAGCACATATATATGACAAATGAATATGTCTGGTAATATTTAAAGTACTCTTATACCAAAAATAATATGTATATTAAAACACAATCTACTATAATAATAGTTGCCATCTACTTTACTGGTTATAAAACATAAAACTATGTGGTGACACATTTTTAGGTGCACCACACGCTCCCCAACAATAAAAGTGGCTCCTGACACATTAATATAAGACCAAAATTACTATAATGAACTTATTCAAAATCTTCCTTTTAGCTTTCAATACACAAAACTGGGCATAGCATAAGGCATTGTTATTGCATAAGGCAAAGTCTGGTATGAAGGATACGGTGTGTAAGGCGTTACTGGAACTGGCTGCATTCCCCACAGCGGCAGAGTTTGTAATCCACACAGTCCAACATGGCTGATGGTCCCCTGGGGCTGGTAGGATGGCTGGCCCAGGGAGTTGTAGGTGAGGGTCTGGGGTGGCCTCCTGGTTCGCTCGGACCTCCTCGGGAACTCCTCCTGTGGGACAACTGGCCCCACATCAACTGGATCACACAGTTCTTGTTCTTGTTCAACAGCTTGTCCATCCTGTTCAACTGCTTCTTCATTTTCAGGTTGTCTTAGTTGGTCATTGTCATTTTCTGGTTCGTATTCAGGTTCGTTTTGTTGTTGTTCATGTCCTAATGTCTCTCTGTCTGTTATAGGTGAAGGTAAGTGCCTCACTTCTTCTCTCTCTGTAGGTAGTTCAGAGGATGCTGGATGAGTTTGAGTTACAAGAGACGGTCTCACCTCCGGCCTTTGTGATCTGGTGAACACAGGAACTCTAAGCCAGTACTTGGTCCTTGAATCATCTTCGGAGTCAGATGAATCACTGTGAGATTGTTCTTTGTTGTTTTGACTGTTTCTTTCAGGTGACGCTTTCTTGTTTAACTCCTGGGGTAAACTCACAGGTAAGTCATTGACAAGGTGAAGAAGGTTTCTGTGGAGGATTCTGATTTTCTTGCCATTGTTTTCTGGATAAACTTTGTAAATTGGGCTGTCGTTCACTTGTTCTTTTACAATGTGGACAGTTTGCTCCCAATATGATCTGAGTTTTCCCGGTCCTCCTCTTTCACTCATGTTGCGAACTAAGACTCTGTCACCATGTTGCAAAACAACTCCTTTAACATGTTGGTCATAGTACCTTTTTCCTCTGGCACTCGATTGCTGGCTGTTTTCGGCTGCAATGCGATAAGCCTCTTTCATTCTGATAGTCCATTTCTGCACATAACTTTGTGGTGTTTCACTTCCTTTTTCAGAGGGCAGGTCGAAAAGCAGGTCGACTGGTAAACGTGGGTGGCGCCCAAACATAAGAAAGTGTGGTGAGTATCCAGTAGCTTCGTGTTTCGTGCAATTATATGCATGTACCACCTGTGGTAAGAACTCTTTCCAGTTTCCTTTCTCCTTTTCTTCCAGTGTCCTTAACATTTGCAACAGAGTCCGATTAAATCTCTCTGCAGGGTTACCCTGCGGGTGATAAGGCGTCGTTCGGGAGTGGCTGACACCCGCAAGCTGCTGAAGACCTCTGAAGAGTGCATTCTCAAACTCACGACCTTGGTCGTGATGCAATCTGGCTGGATAACCAAAGCGAGGCATAAAGTCATTGAACATCCTTTCTGCAGCGGTTTTTCCAGACTTGTTTCGTGTTGGATAGACTTGGGCAAAGCGTGAAAAGTGGTCGACTGCTACTAAGATATATTCGTAGCCACCACTACTCTTTTCAAGGTGCATGTAGTCAATAGAAACTAGCTCCATGGGTGCACTTGTGCTTATGTTCCCCATAGGTGCTCTTACATGAGTGGCTGGTTTCTTCTGCTTTATGCAGGGACACTTTCTGGTTACATAGGCTTCAATATCCTTTTTCATAAAGGGCCAGTAGAAGCGGTCTCGGGCCAGGCTGATTACTCGTTCGGCCCCAAGATGCCCCATGTCATCATGAAGGTGTTTTAATACTAGTGGCCTATACTCAGCAGGTAGGACGAGTTGTTGTCTACCCCCCGCTTTTCTGTAGAGCAGATCACATTCCATAAACAGCTTTCCCCACTCTCGCATAAGCCTTCTAACTAGACCACTTGCACTTTTTCTGTCATTGTCAGTTAGTATTGTTTTTGTCTCTTTTAACTTGATAAGTTCTTTGATTGCAATGTCTTGTCTCTGTGCTCTGATTAGTTCTTGGTGACTAATGCTAGGAAGAACAAGTGTATCTGAGTTTGTACCTTGTGCCAGGTTGAGGGCAGCAACATAGGCGATGTCTTGCTTTTTGGCGGCTTCACTTCCCTCCCAAGCAGCACAAACAACATCACGACTCAACTCCTCAGTACACTCTTCCACGTATTTGCTAATGTCGAGGGGAAGACGTGACAGAGTATCAGCATCCACATTGACTTTTCCAGGCCTGTATCTGAGGTTAAACCTGAAATCTGCAAGCTCTCCCACCCACCTATGTCCGGTGGCATTTAACTTTGCTGTGCTCATTACATATGTCAGAGGATTATTGTCCGTGTAAACTGTAAAGTCTGGGGCATAAAACAAATAATCCCTGAACTTTTCACAGATGGCCCACTTAAGAGCCAAAAACTCCAGTTTACCAGAGTGAAGACAGTAGTTCTTTTCAGCTGGGGTTAAAGTTCGTGAGCCGTATGCGATGACTTTCAGTTTTCCGCTTTGCCTCTGGTATAAAACGGCTCCAAGCCCTCTCTCACAGGCATCGGTGTGTAGGACGAATGGGAGTTCGAAATCAGGATATGCGAGCACAGGCGGATGGGACAGGATGTCAATGAGCTGCTCTAGGGTCTGTTGATGCTCCTCAGTCCATTGGATAGGGGTCCTTGAGGGCAGCTGAGCACCTTTACCCCTCTTTGCTTTCCCCTGTGGGCTCTCGGAGCTCCCTTTCACTTGTAGCAAGGCATACAATGACTTAGCAATCCTAGAAAAGTCTTGGATGTATGTTCTGTAATAACTTAGAAATCCTAGAAGCTTTCTTAGTTCACCTACATTTGTGGGTCTCTTTTCACTAAGTGACTTTACAGCTTCAATGTCTTTTGGGTCAACTCTAACCCCATTGGCCGAAACCAACCTCCCCACGTACCTGACCTCTGCTTTAAACAACTCACACTTTGTTGGGCGTAGTTTGACCCCATGGCGCTGTAGGGCTTTGAGGACCTTGCGTACTGCCTCAACGTGTTCAGAAAAGCTCTTTGAATAACAGAGGATGTCATCAAGGTACGGGATACAGCAGTCATCGCGCAGGGTGTTAAGCATTTCTTCCATACTGCGCTGGAAGGCAGCGGGCGCATTGCTGAGGCCAAAGGGTATCCTCACCCACTCGTGCAGTCCCCAAGGCGAGATGAAAGCGGTCATGTGGCGGGACCCCTCAGCCATGTAGCCCTGATGGTAAGCTTTACCTTGGTCGAGAATGCTGAACCAGCTGTGGCCGCCCAAAGTGTCCAGGAGGTCTTGGATACGAGGCAGGGGATGGCGGTCTGGTACTGTCTTTTGGTTCAATAGTCTGTAATCAATACACAATCTTAGTGTACCATCACGTTTTCTCACACAAACTACAGGTGCAGCGAATGGCGACTTTGATTTGACAATCCAACCTTTAGCGAGAAGGTCTTGGATGTATTCCTTCACCTCTTTATAAAGTGGCTTAGGAATGGCTGTGTATGTGCGCTGAACTGGAATGTCATCTTTAAGATTAATAGTCATTTGCAAACTTGGAATGTTACCAATGTCACCATCGTCTTTGGCAAAAGCACATGATTCATCATATAACATTTGTTTTACCTCACACTGTTGTTCTGGTGTCAGGTGACTGATGTCCACTGGGGGGTGCCACTGAGCTGCGTTTGAAGGCTGCTGGTCACAGTTGGAACTGGGGACAGAGTTAACAGTGTAGAGGGATACTGGAACAGTCTCTTGAGTGTCACTGGGCCTGTCTGTCTCAACTATCTTGTCGATGGGCTCAATACAACCTAAGATTGTTGAACTGGGCAGTGTAACACTTTGTTTGGAATAGTTCGATACTGGTATTTTAACAAATGGTCTCTCGGTCTGTTGTATTTGCAAAAGTCCTGCTCCAACACTAAGTGGTTCAAGGTGGACACTGTCAAGCATGGGCTCAAACAGTACAACTGACTCTGTAGAGCTGATACTTTCTGGCACTCTGCATTTGATGTAGGCTACTTGACTTGGATAGATAGTGACACCCTTATAACCCACTTTCACTGTTGATTGCTCATATTGGGTGGACTTTTTGGTCTGGAGGAAATGCACTAAGGCACTTACAGCAGTAGTCTCAATACCCATAGCTTTACCAATGAGTTCTATAAGTTTGTAGTTACCCCCATTATCTTTGATAAACTCATAGATTACATTAAAGCCAACTATTGGTCTTTCAAGTTTAAGGCGACTCACTAGGAAAGGTGCTCGTATAGATAGGTCTGGATTGTCATTGCCTTCTAGGTTGACTACTACCTCTACCCACCCATCATAAGGCACGGCATCTCCTGTGACAGCCTGTACATTGAGGTCATCGTCCATAAGTTCACTTAAAGGTCTGATTTGTTGTCCTGGTAAGTATTTGTTTAGCCAGGCATGATCTAACAGGCTCACTCCAGCTCCAGTGTCCAATACGACAGTTACAAAATAGCCAGCCATCATACATTTGAGAAGGGATTGACGACCAACTACTGGGGCTACTATTCCACGTGGCTGGGATGTGTTAACTGTCTCTTGTGAGCTGGCTTTACCCGCTTTCTTCTTTGACTTTGCTTTGGACTTTTTGTTGGTATGGGACGGCTGAGAGTCACTGATCAGGGGTGGTCCCTCTGCCCTGACCATCTCCAGTTTCCCGACAGCTTCTGCTTTTTCATGCACCCTAGAGCCCGATGGCCCTCTTCACCACATGCAAAACAGTGGTTACAGTTCGGATTAGCTTGGGCAACACACTTTGGACAACAGTTGGATTTTTGTGCTTTCCTTTCTTTGTTGTTCTTAGGTGTGTTGAGTGTCGTATCTTTGTATTCAGGATTGTTTGGGACTAGTGCAGTTAGTGCTTTCAAACTTTCCATGGCTTGTGTTAATGCTTCGACCTGGGCGCTTAGTCTTTGAAGTGTGTGGTCGTTGTGCACATGGTTTACTTTGACATCATCTTTATTTTTCTCTTTGTGCTCAGTGTTAGCTGCGTGTGCTTGGGTTACTTTCTGGGCTGAGCTGCGACCAAGTCTACGTTTTCGTTCACTTTCCTCTGTTGTTGTTCTAATAACTTGGCGTAGCAGGGCTTCATCAGTAACACTTGGGTCACCAAGGAGAGTTCTCAAGTCTCTACGAACACTTTCATACTTTTCACCTATTCCTTGACAGATAGTGTTCAGAAAGATGCACTGGATTGTTGACATTTCATACTTAACAACTGAGTCTGGTTGTTTCAGTGAAAACAGGATCTTTTGTTTCAGTCCTATCATCCTGTATAAGAATTGTTGAGGTGTCTCGTTCTCATATTGTCTGGCACACATCAAGTCCTGAAAAAGCTCTGTGCTACTCTTTTCTCCTAAGTGAGACTGCAGGAAGCTTTTTAGCTCTGCGACTGTAAGATCTTCTTTTATTGTTAACATGTCTCGGAAGTTACCTGGCTTAATTGCACGAAGTACTCCCCTGATTACTTCATTTTGTGTGTGATTCTCTTTGAGACCCTCATTGATTTGTTTGCATATACTGTTGTAACTTATCTCAGATGATGTGTCACCTACCAGTCCTCCATGTATCTTGAACTCTTTGCGTGACAGTAGCGGTAAATCTTTCATGGCTATCATACTTTCACCAGTGTAGCTAGGACAGGCCTCTGAACGGGAGACAGGGACCTGCAGCAAAGGCAACTGGTGAGCAGACTCACTGATCGGTAGTGGTGGGACTGCTGGGGGTGGTGGAGCTGGTGAGCGATTTGGCTGTTGGTTCATGGACTGACTACTACTGGCTGGGGATGGGAAATGTATCTCTGAGTCCAAGGAGTTGGCCGTAGACTGGGCTTGTTGGATTTGGCTTTGAAGGTTATCGTAACGAGTTAGCAATGCCAGCATATCTGCGTCACTGGCACCTTCCTCCGGTTGAGATGTTTGGGCAACAGGTTCACTTACGTTTCTCTCAGCTTGAAGGGATGCAGGGTCTTGACCACGACTTGCAATAGCACCATCAATTATGCATTCAAGTCTCTGTAGTATTGGCAGACCTTGATCTTCACGCCCTAGTACTGCTGGACATGTCAGGTAAGTGGTAAGATACTCGACACAACTCTCTTCATCCTCTTTGCTTAACCGAGTTGCGTCAAGTCCTTCAACTGGTCCTATGCTGGTAGCAATCATGTAAGCTTCATCAGCTGTGAGCTGGTGTAGCTTTTTCTTTATGCTCCATACTAGTCCTCTTCTCTCGCTGGCCGACATTCTGTTTGTCTCGGATACTGGAGTTTGCAGTGCTGCACTCTCTGGGCTTGTGCACCTTTCTCACTGGTCACCTCGCCTCTTGGTCGCACACTGGAACCCCCTGGCGCCGGGAACAGGCAGTCTTTATGGCCCCAAGGTTCAGTATCACTGGATCAGCAGCGGTCCATCGATGAGTGGCGTGCTGATCCCGGACGAGCCCCCACGATCTGTTACGGGCCCCAAGGGTGGGGTGTACCGCAACGGAAAGACGCTGAAAAATATAGTAATTGGTAAGAGCAGTGATCACACAGGAGCGCTGCCATTCACATCCAGATTGCGTCTGAGGTAAACAGGAAGTTTCCCCAAAAGGAGCAAACCGGGGTGCAACGACTCCCACAACAAAGGTTCCACCCTACCTTGTACAGCTCTATACCCCTAATAATTCAGGAAAGCACATATATATGACAAATGAATATGTCTGGTAATATTTAAAGTACTCTTATACCAAAAATAATATGTATATTAAAACACAATCTACTATAATAATAGTTGCCATCTACTTTACTGGTTATAAAACATAAAACTATGTGGTGACACATTTTTAGGTGCACCACAATGGTAGACATAACTTTTCTTGTCACTCTTTTAAATTTCCTTTTGATGGTTTTATTTAAACATTTCACATTATTACATTACTCTTCTGATCAACATCTTACATTTAAAAACACAAACAAAAATACCAGTATATTGTTGAGATTAAAGCGTTAAACTTTTGTTTGTTTTTGTTACTCTGTCATGTAAAAAATGTTAATAAAAAAAAAATTAAGTATCTTTATGTACACCATAGTTGCATAATCAGTGTGTTTTGTTAAAAAAAATACAAATAGAAAGGAATTCAAGGAATTTTTCATATATTTGTGTAGAATATTCATATTTATATCATAACTGTTAGACTGCAGTAAATATTTACCATTGGATGATTAGAAACCTCTTACAGAAAATTAAGATATAATTCCTTGATGCCCAAATGTATTAAATAAATGAACAAACAAATAAATAAATACATTTCAAAAAGATAACAGATTGAAAGGAAGACCAAAATTCTGTTAACAAACTAGTTAAAGCAACTTTTTTACTTTTTACTGTTCAGGTTTAAACCCTGGGATGGTAACTACTCATCTCTAATCAAATTCTCAAACAATTGAAGAATCAGTTGTTAAAAATCCATAAAAATTGTTTACGAGGCTGAATGGGTGAAACAGGATGACAGGATTTGAATCCCACTGAATCATGTCTGTCTTTGTTTACTGGGAGTGGCTGAGGATGGAGAGGGCAGAGCTGCAGTTGGATAGATGACTGTTCAACTCCAGTATTTTGTTTTTTTTTTCTCCTTATTTTTCTGCCTTCTGTTGCTTTTCGTGGTGGTTTCTAGCCTGTCTTAGTCATGCAGGTTAGATTTCTCTCAGACTAGGAAAATGGTGGGATGTGAACATGACATATGCAACCTTTAAAAAGAAAGATCTAGATTTAAGGCAGTAATTACCTATTAATAACAAATAAATTAACAAAAGCATTATTTCTTTACTTTCCAAACACAAAACTCTGTGCTTCTGACTTGTTTTGTTGGTACATTGGCCTTTATTATGTACTGTTACATCCTGTTGTACATCTAAGTACATTCCTGTGCACGTTCCTGATGCAATTCCATTGGCTTGAAACGTGCTGGGGCTGAGAAACTTCACAGCCTTTTTTCCAGCCTGAGGCATCACACGTGGACGGCAAGACAAAGTCAACATCTCCCTTATGTGGTGGCAGTATCACCCTAGCTGAGGAATTAAATGTCCTTTATCAAATCAAACTTTATTTATGAAGCGCTTTTCATGTCAAAGACAACACAAAGTGCTTTACGTGATAAAAAAAATGCAATTCATGCATTTAAAAAAAAAAAGAAAAAACAAGCCTTCACACACCAAAACAGATAACATAGCTATTTAAAAAAGCCACTTATTATTGTCTCTTTCACACACAATCGCAGGCGCACACATGCATACACACACAAACAAAGTATTTGCCCCCTTGCCCCCCTATCCCCCCCCTTCTTGCCTTGCCCCTTGTGCTTATTTGTCCATCATACTGTTCAGATTTAGGAACAAAGTTTAGGAAGCAGTGATATACTTGATGTTACACTGAAATCAACGATTTTCAGAGTGCCTGGATCGGGTTGTATGATGACTGGAACAGCTGGAGGTGGTCAATGTCCAATGCTGATTTCTATAAAGATGGAGAGGCTGGATTCAGAAACTGGGGAACAGATCCAATAAATACCTATGGCCTGAAGGAATGCTGCACGAGGATGGGTACCAATGGACTATGGTTCGATGCACCCTGCGAGTTCAAACACAGATTAGTCTGTGTCAATATCAGCGGTGAGGATTTATAGCCATGAAACAAATATGTATGTTTTATAGCTCTTCTATTTGCATTTTTTTTACCATCTTCAGTACTTACAAATGTGTTAATTAGATTAAAATGTTGGTACAGGGATGCATGCTTTCTTTACAGATTCTATCATTTTACTCTGATCTGGTTTTAGGACAGAATGTCTCATTTGTTGGGATCAATGAAATAAGGACATGGACTGAGGCTCAGAGCTACTGCAGAGAGAATTATACTGACCTGGCCAGTGTGAGAAACATGGCAGAGAACCAGAAAGTGACGAACCTGTTCCCTGGACAATATGTCTGGATCGGTCTTTTCAGAGACTCCTGGAAGTGGGTTGATGGACGCAACCGCTCATTTACCTACTGGGTTGAAGATCAACCTTATGGCCCCGATCAGCAATGTGTTGTGTCAAACTTTGCAGATTCTGGAAAATGGGAGGATCGTTACTGTAACTTGATGATGCCATTTATTTGTGAAAGTGGTAAGCCATTATTTATTTATTATTTAGGCTAAGCCAACTTGACATGTTAGACACAGCAGAGGCAAAGCAGCTCCCATCTGTGAACCTACCAGGCTGCTGTTATCCACACAGTGTGACGTAGAAACAGTTATATCACACGATTAATCCAGATATTCTCTCAAGCTCATGTTCCACCGAATGGTGAAGCGCCACGGAGCGGTCATTATGCCGCTTTGCGTCTGATTGCAGCATCTCTAGTCAGTGAGA
Source organism: Melanotaenia boesemani (assembly GCF_017639745.1). Lineage (NCBI taxonomy): Eukaryota > Metazoa > Chordata > Actinopteri > Atheriniformes > Melanotaeniidae > Melanotaenia > Melanotaenia boesemani. The sequence continues at coordinate 32,073,965 of NC_055694.1, read as the reverse complement.
GAAACTCCACCAGGCGCACCGCGCAGCGTTTCTGAAGCGTCGTGGTGCTCCACTTCTTTTAAAATACACAGCTATTCTATTTTTGCCGCGTCAATCTAGAGCAGATCAGATCGTTCAGGTAAGAAGTCAGTCGATGAAAAGCAAATTGGATCTGGTCGATTTTAGAAATAAAACACTGTGTAGACTTTGGATCGTACTTTACTCTAAAACATCAACAGTACATCATAACCAGCAGCATGGGCACGAAGCCGTCAGGTGAGAGAGGGTCTCACATGATTTATCTGGGAGGAGAATCACACCATTTTGTACAACACCACAAGTCCCAACTATAAAGAAATAAACTCTGCTGGACTGGATAAATAGCATTTTGTTGGTTCATTGTTCTCTTTAAATGCTCATAAGTGCACCAACTATGATGCAATGTTGCAATCCTCATGTAAGCGAGTGAACTGGAGAATCCAGCTGCAGCAGAGGTGCTCTGATCTGGAGCGCCCCTGGTGTGAAAGGGTGCCAGACAGGAACTTCAGCAGTAAAATAGGTACTTTAACCTTTTATTGTCCTGCTCTATAGAACACATTGTTACCTCTTAATGAATAAAACTGTCAGTTTTATAGAAGTAAATCCTTCTCACCAGATTCAGGATTCTGCAAGTCCTTGAATTTCAATAATAAAATTTTATGCAGTAACGTAATTTGTATAATTTTTTTATCTATATTTTAATAGATAAATTTATCTAGACTCATAAATTCACTTTTAGGACCTTTGTTCTCGCACACACGTGTTATGAAGAGTCAAACAGCTACGGTTTTCGAACCCCAAGGTGCAGACACAGACCAACCAGAAGGCAGAGGATGGATCGAATAGAAAAGGGTTTTTAATGAAGTTTCGAGCTGAATCTGGAAACTGTCTAATCCAAGTTCAGGATCCGGTGACCGCAGTGGTTCGCAGCTGACCAGACAGAACGGGCGGGCAGGCAGAGCGTGGAGTCGGTAGGAGCTGGAGATGAGTGAACAGATTGAAGCTGAGGAAAACAATCCAAGAGGTTGGCGAGGCAGACAGGGCTGGCAGGATTCGTAGCACCAGGAGTCTAAGCATAAGACAGATGTTGTTGGTTACAAGCCGAATCAAAGCAGAAGACTAGAGAGGCCACAATATACCAGATGGGTAACTGGATCCGGTGTTTAAGTACTGTGGTGGCTTGATTGATGGATGAGATCCTGGTGTGGAGATCCGCCCAGGTGAGGTGATTGCTGCCTTGGAATATTCTGGTAACCCTCCTGGCCAGGAACAGACATTACACACAAAACAGACAGAGGGAGCCAAACGCACACACTAGGGCAATCCGGGAACACACACACACACACACACACACACAGGGGAGACAGACAGGAACCCTAACAACATGTGACTCATCTGATTTATCTGAGCTGAAATAATTTTTTTGCAAATCTGATCCAGACCACTTCGGTACTAAACCAGATATATATACTCAGTCTGAATGTCATGTCCCAATTTCTTTTACTTTTACATCATTGAAGTGAGACAGACGTCAGTTCTGCTCTGGAGGAGGAGGGATGCTGCAAGGTTGAATGGACAGAATGGACAGAACAATATAATGAATTCAAGAATGGTACACACAAGCTGACTCTCGCAGCATCCATCTGTAAAACAGCATGCTTTGTGTGATATTACAGCTTCACCTGAGGATGCTAGTTTGATTATGGTCTTATTAAATTATAATGTGAGCCACCATGCAGAAAAATCAGAGTTAAACCTTAAGACCTGCAGTGTGAACATAATCTTATTTCATTAGTGTTTGAACTTCAGTCCAAATCTTTCGTTTAGTTTAAATGAAACAAATTCAAAGGGCTCAAATTCAACAGACCATGAAACATCACCACACATTTTATGTTGGCTGAGGTTCAGATACAGTCATGCATATGTTTAGAAATGGCAGCAGCTTTGCATCGGCTAATGTCTGCATGCTGAGGAGCAGGTAAAATCTTCACCATGTTCATCATTCAGTGAATGAGAAGAAAACAATAACAGTGAAAAAACTGAAATCTAAATCAGATTAAAGTCATGCTTATTTTTCTCTGGTAAGATATTTCTTCTCACTAAGTATTTTTAGATTTTGTTTAACTTATTTTAAGCATTTTGGTCCTTAATTTTCTCAATAAAATATAACTATGATGTGGATGACATTTAGGTGTTTTGACTGAAAATAAAGTTAATACGCATAGAGAATTAATTTAAGAAACACCCATAAAGACAGAGATGGTGGAGGATATGTTTTTTCTTGTTTAAATGATAAAAGAATATCTTTTAAAAACAAGAAGCAGAAATCCTGACTGATGAATCCCATAATTTTTTCTCAAAGCTCCTGTTTTAAAGCGGGTGGTGAGAGTAAAGCTGCAGAGAAGGTCTGCTCTGGATCTGGATGATCCCGCTGTGCAGGAAGACTTGCTGAAGCAGGTAAACATGTCTGTCTTTACATTTCAGTGGGTTTGTAGAGTCAGCAACAAACACTCTGACCAGTTTAACCTGTAAGATATTCTGAACTGATTTCCTGAAGACCAGTTCAGTCGTCTGACACCTTAAAATAAACAGTTTTTAGTCCAACCTAAATGTAGTTGGTATTTAGATCATGTTAGTGCACAGTCATTTTTCCATGACTGAACAAATCTGAAAACTACATGTTTGAGTTTAGTACAAAGAAGAATGACTGTTCTTTTTAAGCTACTTAAACTTTCTTTCACCCATGAGTTTTTGTCCCGTTATGTGTTATATAAACTCTGAGAAAGAAAAACACCTCAGAAAGCAGCATGAAAGAAACGTAAAATGTGGAGCAGCTTCCTCTGAAAACAGAGGACAGAACTCGTGATGGAAGTGAAAAAGAGCTTGACTGAAGAATTCTGTCTGATATTCAGCAAGTACATTGTTGTGTTTCAGCTCAAACTCAAGTTTAAAATGAGAGGAGACGTCAACCTGAGCTGGAGGAAGTCTGCGGATGGAAAGATCTTTCATTAAGACGAGGAGAAAGAAAAGTTTTGAACATGAAGGATTTGCGGCATAAAAGATTTTCTTTGACTTCTCCAAGGCGGATCAGCTGTCTGTGTGATTATCTCCAGCCTGCATATATTTCATTACTCTCTAGAGTTTGTGATGATGATCATCTATAATCATTTTTATTATGAAAGTTTGAGAGCGAAATGCTGACTCAGCTATGAGGGCGTGTGTCTGACTTCATGTCAAGTTTAAGTCAAGATAATCAAGTTTATGTTGGTAACAGGATATCCTTCTATAAAAAATGAGAAATGGGTCTACATTAGTAAATAAAAAAAATATTCTCCTACTCCAAATGCAAAAGTTGTAATATGTTTATTTCATTTCAGCCTCCTCCAAACGGCATTAAAGTTAAATGGCAGTAAACTTAGACCTTCATGTACATGAATAAAAACTTTTTTTCCGGGTAATTTTATGATTTCACAAACGGAAATCTTATGTTTTAACCTTTTTATTAAATTATTTTTTAGATAATTAATTATTACAGTTTCACATTCCTCCATCAAGAGAATACAACAGATTAAATCCTGTTACCAACATTTCTGACACACTTATTTTAATGTTTTTTCTTTTAAACTTATTACTTTTCACTTTAAATATTATTTGTGCTTCATGGATAGTCACAAGGTTTGTAACAAATACATTGTTGGTGTTTTGTTCACAATTTGAAGTTGCAGGTTCACTATGAAATCTATAAAGAGAGACAGGATTTCTAATCTGGAGCTGAGAAATGCAAGACCATCTTTCAGCAACAGCAATAAAGCTCATGCCTTGTTCGTTACTGTTGACAGGCTAACTAATCCTCCTCAGTCAGGAACCCCAGAACTTCTGTCCAACCGGTCTGTACTGAGTTTGCTTCATTCTTTACTGACAAAATTCAGAAAACCAGTCAGTCAGAGCTTCCATGCCAGGGGCAGGACATATGTCCCTGTGTCCACTCAGAGACATGAACACCATGACACACTTTTCTCCAATCAGTCCTAAAAACCGGGATGAGATCATTGGCCATCTGAAAACCACCACTTGCTGTCTTGACGCCCTGCCAACTGGGTTTTTTAAGAATGTTTCAGGATGCATGGCCTTAGATATCTTCCAGATTGTAAACACACCTCTGCTTTCAGGTGTCGTCCCTCAGACCCTAAAAACAGCCGTCATCAAGCCACTACTGAAAAAGAAAAACAGCCAAATTTGTTACCACAGTTATGCTGATGATACACAAATCTACATAACCATCTCACCAGGAGACTCTCTACAGTCCAGAACGCTGCTGCTATAGTCCTCATTAAGACCAAGAAAGTAGATCCTAGAACTCCAGTCCTCACTAAGACCAAGAAAGTAGATCCTAGAACTCCAGTCTTCACTAAGACCAAGAAAGTAGATCCTAGAACTCCAGTCTTCACTAAGACCAAGAAAGTAGATCCTAGAACTCCAGTCCTCACTAAGACCAAGAAAGTAGATCCTTGAACTCCAGTCCTCAGATCTTTACACTGGCTTCCTGTCTGTTAAAGAACTGACTCCAAAATCCTGCTGTCAGTTTTCAAAGACCTAAAAAAATCATTTAGGATCTTCTGGTTGGTAATAAACCAACCAGATCCCTCAGGTCATCAGGGTCAAGTCTACTATCTGTTCCCAGAGTCAGAACTAAACATCGAGAGGCAGCGTTCAGCTTTTATGTTTCTCACATGTGGAACAAACTCCCAAAAAACTGCAGGTCTGCTGAAACACAACAGTTTTAAATCAGGGTAAAAACTGTTCTATTTGCTGCCTTTTATCAAAACAACTGTTAATTTCTCACACTGGAACCTTTATTTCTTGCATTTTATCTATTTTATTTTAGCTTTTTTAATGTTTTTTATGTACTTTATTGATTCCTGCACCCCGCTGTAATGCTTATCACATTTAATGTAAAGCACTTTGAACTGTCTTTTACATGAAATGTGCTATACAAAATAAACTTGCATTGCCTTCACATTAATCTGCATTGTATTATAGAGGTTTTATTTATAATTGCTATATAAATTTCCCCAAAGCTCCAAACGATGTATCACGTAAGGTGTAATAATAAATTGGTTCAAATCAATACATTAAATGATACATTAAATTGAATTTCTTTGTTCTAATAACCAAAAAGCTCTATTCTAATTCGATGGTGTGTTGTGTAAATAATAAAGTCAGATTGTATTATAACTACTTTCTGCAAATATTTGGTCTGAGACTCTAAATAGAACTAAAGTATAAATTATATGCTGCTTTAATGTCTACAAATAAGAATGTGTTCTTTTTCAAAGCTCAACAGATTGTTTTTCATTTAAATGTATGACTGAGATCTGGGAAAAAGTTAGATCTTGGTTATTATTATTATTATTATTATTATTATTTGTCGTGTGTTGTGTGTGTTTTGTGTTTAGCTGTTTTTTGTGATTTGATATTAATGGAAGGGCTCGTGTTAAATCAACATGCGATATTGTCTCGTATCAGTCGCTGGATCCTGATTTAGCAAACACACTGAATTGATATAATATTGTATTTTGTTGAAACTTGTGTTGAAACACTATTTTGGATGTGGAAGCATTAGCAGGCAGTAGTAATACACAAATAAGATGACTCAGTTTATTTCTACTCTGGTTGGGTAAAAATAAACCAGCTTGGAGTGAGAACTGATCATGTGGTTCTTGTGTCTTTAGATCACTTTATAAAGCTTCTCCTGAGACTTAAGGCTGGCACATTATATGATTCTTCAAATCCTTACAGATATACAGTAGAGACCACACACTTCATGATGACAAAAGACAGCTCGCACAAGAATTCTCTCTACTGATCTTATAGTGTCTGTTGTGCACTATGAAGCACACCACATACTAACCGATTCTTCAGCAGATTATCGGGTTCTTCACGCTCAATATTCCAAAGCTTGTGTAGCCAAACGAGACTTTGTAAACAAACAAGGCAGACAAAAAGGAAGCAGCAATGATGGTTGTTTTCTGCTCTTACTTTCCAAAAAACACACAAAAAAGAAAAACAACAGAAACACGTTTTTGCAAACAACCAGCGATGGGAATAATAGGGTTGTCACATCAATCACAACACTTTCAGATGTATTATCCTTCCATCCATCCATTATCTGCCGCTTATCCGGAGTCGGGCCGCGGGGGCAGCTTCCTAAGTAAGGCAAGGCAAGGCAAGGCAAGGCAGTTTATTTGTATAGCACATTTCATGTACAGGACAATTCAAAGTGCTTTACATAAAACAAAGATATTACAGATATTTAGAATAGTAAAAGGCATCAACAGATAATCAACACATAATCACAATAAAATAATAAATTACATTAAAATGATTAAAAGCAAGATAAGTTCAAAAAAAGTTAAAAAAAGTTACCGTGCAGATTTCATGCATAGGCGCATGAGAAAAGAAATGTTTTTAACCTGGATTTAAAAATGTCTACATTTGGGGAAAGTTTAATCTCCACTGGCAGTTTGTTCCACTTGTTTGCAGCATAACAGCTAAATGCTGCTTCTCCATGTTTAGTCTGGACTCTGGCCTGGACTAGATGACCAGAGTCTTTGGACCTAAGAGCTCTGCTAGGTTTATATTCTCTGAACATATTACAGATGTATTCTGGGCCTAAACCATTCTGGGATTTGTAAACAAGCAGAAGGGTTTTAAAATCTATTCTGTGACTGACTGGAAGCCAGTGTAAAGATTTCAAAACTGGTGTGATGTGTTCAGATCTCTTAGTCCTGGTTAAAACTCTAGCAGCAGCGTTCTGGATGAGCTGCAGATGTTTAATGCTCTTTTTAGGAAGTCCTGTTAAAAGACCATTACAGTAATCCAGTCTACTGGAGATGAATGCATGGATGAGTTTCTCTTGGTCTTTCTGGGAGACTAAACTTTTAATTCTGTTGATGTTTCTGAGCTGGTAAAAAGCTTCTTAGTGAAGCTTTGATGTGGCTGCTGAAAGTCAGGTCTGAGTCTATCAACACTCCAAGGTTATGAACTTGGTTAATGATTTTAAGAGCCCGAGTCTCCAGGTGTTTGCCAATGCTGACCCTCTTCTCTTTGCTACCAAACAGAATAATCTCAGTTTTGTCTTCATTTAATTGTAGAAAATTCTCCCTCATCCAGGTGTTTATTTGCTCCAGACACTGACACATTAAGTCTATTGGACTGCAGTCATCTGGTGACAGAGACACATAAAGTTGTGTATCATCTGCATAACTTTGATAACTAATGCTATAGTTCTGTAATATTTGACCCAAAGGGAGCATATACAAGTTGAACAGAAGATGTCCAAGGACTGACCCCTGGGGGACTCCACAAGTCATGGCCACTCGCTCAGATTCATAGCTGCCGATCGTAACAAAATAACTCCGGCCTTCTAAATAGGACCTGAACCAGTTAAGGACCACTCCAGGAAGTCCAACCCAGTTTTCCAGCCTGTGCAACAGGATTCTGTGATCTACAGTATCAAACGCAGCACTGAGATCCAACAGAACCAGGACTGATACTTGACCAGAATCGGTATTCAACCTAATGTCATTTAACACTTTGACCAGAGCTGTTTCAGTGCTGTGATGAGGTCGGAAGCTGGACTGAAATTTATCAAGATTTCCACTTTCATTTAAAAAGTCATGAAGCTGGTGAAATACAACTTTCTCAATAATCTTGGAAATAAAAGAGAGGTTAGAGACAGGTCTATAGTTGTTCATTATAGAGGCATCTAGAGGCCTTTTCTTTAGGAGTGGCTTAATAGCAGCTATCTTTAGTGACTTGGGAAAAATGCCTGATGCCAGTGAGCTGTTAACTATCAGTAGGAGATCACTTTCTACTGAGGTAAAAACTGTTTTTAAAAAGTCGGATGGTATCATGTCCAGAGTGCATGTTGTTGATTTCAAATGCCAAACTGTTTCTTGTAGGACTTTTAAATTCACCATTTTAAATTGCGACATGACAGCAGAATTGTTTCCAGGTTTTAGGCACAGACTAGTTTTCTTGTGTGACTGTGTGGAATTAATATTTTGCCTAATTGTTTTAATTTTTTGGCTAAAAAAGTTGGCAAATTGGTTGCATTTGTCAGTGGAAAGGAGCTCTGGGCTTATCTGTATAGGAGGATTAGTAAGTTTTTTAATCATAGCAAACAGAGTGCGAGAATTGTTGACATTCCTGTTAATCATTTCAGATAAATGCAGCTCTCTGGCCTTGCACAGCTCATTGTTATAGTTACGCAGGCTTTGTTTGTACAGCTCATAGTAAATTTGAAGTTTATTTTTCCGCCATTTCCGCTCAGTTTTTCTGCATTCTCTTTTTAGGCTGGTAACCACAGTGGTGTTTCTCCATGGTGTTTTCTGTTTGCTCAAGTTGCTCTTGATTCTTATCGGTGCAACAGCATCCATTACATTCAAGACTTTCAGATTGAAATTATCCAGGAGTCCATCAACTGACTCTGCACTGGTTGTTGGTAACATAGCTATGGCCTCCACAAACTTAGCACTTGTTCTTTCATTAATGTACCTCTTCCTAACGGAGAAGCAGGTTGGCTGGACATTCTGAGTGATCAGTAAATCAAACAAAATACAAAAATGGTCAGACAAGGCCAAGTCAGTGACAGCTACAGAAAAAATTTCCACACCCTTTGAAATAACCAGGTCCAGGTCCTCGAATGTGGGTCGGTTCTTTTACATGTTGCCACAAACCAAACATGTCCAATATGGAAGAAAATTCCTTAACATTACCATCCATCATGTTATCTATGTGAATGTTAAAATCCCCAGTTAAGATGAAATGGTTAAAATCAGTAGAGATAACCGACAATAATTCAGAAAATTCATCAATAAAATTTACACAGTGTCCTGGACGTCTGTAGATGATTAGAAATAGGATTTTAGGAATGCCCCTTAAAATAAAACTAAGATATTCAAAAGAAGTAAAATCAGCAAATGAAATCTCTTTACACTGGAATGAATCTTTAAATAAGGCAGCTTCTCCTCCCCCTTCCCTCCCATTTCGACATTTATTCATAAAACAAAAATGAGGGGGTGCTGTTTCATTAAGAACTGTAGCACTTGTGTCTTCTGTTAACCATGTTTCTGTCAGAAAAAGAAAATCTAAACTGTGAGAAATGATGAAGTCATTAACAAACAGTGACTTGTTGGACAGAGATCTAACATTTAATACAGCTAGTTTTATGAAGTTTACACTGGTCTCTGTTGTATTCTGAGTTATACAAGGTACAGTTAACAGATTAGATCGATTCACCCCACAAGCTGATCGTGTTCGATTCCTTATTTTACTAACACAAGAATCCTACTGGGTCCAGGCTTGATCTCAGAACAGCTGTCAGTAGTAGCAAAACTAGCAAGGACCCTGAATGCATCATGGCATGTTATCTTTGTTGTGAATTCTGCTGCTGCTCTCTGAACCTCCGGCACCTCCTCCCGTGCCCTGCTCTGCCAGGACAGATGATCTAAGAGGAGGAGGAGGGGGGGGAGGAGGGGGAGCCCTGTGTTTCTTGGTAGATGGTGGTCGCTGTGGTCCATTCCGGGATAGAGACATCCTTTTAAGACCTTGAGTGATGTGGAGAAGAGGGTCTGGTGAGGGGGGAGAGCTAGGAGTTGATCTCCTCTCTGCTGTGTCCTTCACTCTTATCTGTACACTCATGTTTGGGTTTGCCGTCCCAACAGCATGACGCAAGTGTGCACCAAGTAATCTGCATCCAGTTAGATTTGGATGGACACCATCAGGTCTGAATCGCTCCTTACAGTTCCAAAAGATATTGAAGTTATCAATGAACTTTATCCCATGGGTGATACATGCATTTGATAACCATGTGTTCAGGCCAAGAAGTCTACTGAAAAGTTCCATTCCTTTACCTGCTGTAGGAATGGGTCCTGAAATGTAAACATGGTGCTCCCAATTGACACAGTCTCTCCAACAACAGAGAAAAGTCTTTTTTCAGGATCTCAGAGCCAATTTTCCTCCTCAGAATATCAAAAGACTCCGTGTGGACAATAATCTTCATACCATCTGGATGTGAAGACAGAATCGTCGGCAACATCTCTGTCAGTTCCCTGACTGATGTATCAAAAAGTGTTAAATTTTCCGTCTTTGCCATCCTCACATGCTGTTATAGAGTCTCCAATCAGAATTGTGTCTATTTGTTTTTGTGTGGAGGCGCCGATAGCTTCTCTAGTCCTCCTGTTTGTGGAATTTTGGCCTCTCCTCCTGGTCTGGTTAGCCCTGGGCTGAGTTTTAGGGCTATTTCTTGAATTTTGATATATCCTTGCATTACATTCATCATCATTCATTTTAATATGACTCAACACATCATATTTATTATGCAGTGAGACTTCAGGTGGTGGAGTGAGTGCTGGAGCTTTAAATTTCCTGCTGGATTTACCTCTGCGACGAACAACATCAGACCAGGTTCTGGCCGGGGTTGATGACTTTGGTCTGGCACCAACAGTGTTCCAGAAGGAGAGATCAGTCTGATGGTCCAGTTTGGGATTTTCCTCAGCTATTCCAATGTCATTTGAATACATCCAGGGAAGTGTATCAGCCAGGTCTGTAGCTGGAGGCTCCACATTCGACATGCCTTCGCGTATGAAGATTTGACTCAATCCATTTGACAACTCAGTAGCTTGTACAGAAGCTACTACAGAGTCAATAAATTCTTCATTCACACGAATGTCTTGCAGTGTTTCAATCCTCCTCTCCAGCTGTGTTATCCTCAAAGAAAGTTGCTCACACTCAGTGCAGCTCACTGATACTGCAGGGTTAGGAGACATCATTCCACTAGTTCTCCGATGGCAATCAACTAAATTTATCAAAAAATATATTCGTTCCAGTGATTTATAAGTGACCAGGAGTCCTTGTTCCTAAATTTCTTGCCGGTAAAGATAAGAAAAAAGAAGAAAAAAAGAAGAAAAATGCAAGCAGAAAGGAGAGCAAAGCAGGAAGCGTTGGCACGGCAGCAAAGCAGGAAGTCAGACTGCCCTCTCCCCGGCCACATTCACCAGCTCATCCAGAGGGATCCCATGGCGTTCCCAGGCCAGCCGAGAGATGTAGTCCGCCCGCAGATGGAATGGTGCTTTATTAACTTCAGCCAAAGAAGTGATATAACAGCATCAGCGTGCTACCGTTTGATGGGCGGGGTCCTATTCAAAACCTGTCACAGGTCATGTAATGTCATCTTGAAGCTGGATTTATACTCTCACAATGTCATAGGCGCGTATAGGTCTGCAGAGGCTTGACGCGCACCTCCTCCAGACCTGACGTGCACCCCTGCTACGCAGAAAGTTATGCGGAAGTACTCCCTTGTGGCTGGTCAGTTTGGGATTATGCGTTTCTAGAAAACGTATATCTAATTGCCTATCTTTTGTGCTTGGTGTTTGGCCAGCATGCTAACTAGTATGTTGGTACTGAAATGTAACCATGTGGGGTATTAACAAAAAACTGTTATATTACCAATTATATTATATTAAATAGTAAAAATATTAACCCAATAATGTAGTTCAGTTCCAAACTGAGTTGTTCCATTATTCGACACAAAATTTTAATTAGGATGTTGTTAACAAAGTGTTGTTGAACTAGCATGTTGCTTATGCAATTCAGCTTCTGAAAGTTACATCATGCAAAATTTAGTTGTTGTTCCTCTGTTTCTACAACAGAATCCAACACCCGCCGAATCACCCTCTTCAACATCAGCTTCTGTGTCATCCTGGTCCCTGTCTGGCTCCATCCTCACTCGAAGAAGAGGACTTTCCATCTTCACCTGGATGTCCTGCTTCACTGTCAGCACCATGAACTCAAATGAGCTCCTCATCATCAGTCTTGGTCTCTCCTTCACCCACAGCACGTTCTTAGACGAAGAGGAGAAGGAGAAACAGCAACGAGTGGGTGAAGGAGCAGCTGCAGCTCGCTAATGAAAGGAGGAAAGCAGTGGAGGAGCGACTGCTGGGTGCTTTGGATGAGGGGGGACAGTTCTGAAGCCCCATTGCAGATGTATTATAAAAACAATTCTAGGGGAAACTAAAAATAAAACAATGGCCAGAATAAGTGGACTTTGTTTTGCAGCTTTTCACACCCCAGAAAAACACTGAAATGCCTCATTTTAATTTGTATATAATCCACTTATGATTTGTTTATTTAATTTCTTGAGATAATTTGTGTATTGTTTATTTGCACAATGCACTGGCTTGTTTGCACTCATCAGAGCCCTCGATATACTCAGAGTTGCGACATCCGTTGACTTCGCTGTAAGAGCGGTCACGTGGGTCATGGAGCCAAACAAGCCCTGCGCTGCTAGACTCTACTACGGAACAGACAGCAGCGATCGGATTACCGAGGGTGAAAACTAAATAAACATGATGAATACATGTTTGTCACTGAATGCATTATTATGTTAATGTTGATTTAAATGATGATCAAGTCATGTTTGACAGTAGATTAAATAAATTTAACCAGCACAATAATTTCATACATTTTTGGAGGTAAATATTCATCTCAACCAACGAGCTAGCATTTATTAAAGATCAGACATGATGGTCCTCATTAGCCTCTATATTTCTTACTGCTAACCGTCCTTACAATTCACTTTTGTAAGGTTAAATGATTAGCTTGTTACAGCTTACTTTCATCTATTAAAGCCAGCGTGTGGTAGCAGGTAATGTCCCAGCAGTTTGGACTTAAAGTCAAAGACACACAACACCAAAGATCCCCTTCAGACAGGACTGTGTTTCTCAGCTGCATTTCAATGGTTTGTATTTAAAAGTCCAAACCTGCACTGTCTTTCTTTTTTTAACTTGATCATGCTTAGTTTATGCTCTTCCATTTTTGTCTTGTTTTTAAATTATGCTTCATATATTCTTATGTTTTAATGTCTTTGTAAAGCCCTTTGAATCACCGTGTTGTTGAATTGTGCTGTAAAATCTAAACATAGCATTCTACAAGGCACATTCAGGTCTTGACTATATAAGGTTTTATCTTAGAGACTCCAGCACACAAACATCAGTGTAACATCGTGTTTGCATGTATTGCTCTTGTGATTGGTTCATTGAAAACTGAAGAATGTTCTTTGCCTGTTGGAATAGTATATTACCTGCTTCCACAAAATAACACTAGCATTTTCTCCAGCATTTACAGAAAAAACTATTGTAACATGTTTAACAGTTGCAGCAAGATCATAAATCATCCTGTAAGAACTGTGCATACAGTCATGCCAGTGTTTTCTGACAGAAAATAAAATAATAAATAAAAATCCAATCATTCAAATAGATGCTCTTCATGTGAATATGACAACAGTTTAAAAAGGTGACGAGAAAAAGTTGTATTTCTCTTGTAATTTTGTGTGTTTTCTGAAGCGTTATTGTGTCCGTGAAAAGGCTGCGAAAGTACCAAACACCATTGGTAGGTCCCAGAGAGCGGCTGATGAGACTGACTTCATGATAGAGTCTTAATCTGTAGCTGTTAACTGACAAAAAGTGAGTTAAGCAAGTCTTCCAAAAGATACTACCCGTACACTTCCTAAGTCATCCTTCATTCATGAAATCAAACATTGTCCTGCTGAGACAGGCTTCAGTTCATTTACATTTTGATCTGATGAACTTTATGTGGTTTACTGACCTTGTGTATTAAGTTACTTAAGCTTTGTTTTCTCAGACAAATATCCTGAAAAGACAGACATAAAATAAAATGTGATATTTAAAGTGGAGCTTTTGCTTCAGCTTGTTCTTTTGTGGCTGCACAGTGAGCTCGGTGGGCCTTTGTGTAGTTTGCATGTTTGTTTTTGCACGTCCTTTCACAGTGAAAAACACGCACGTGAAGTTAATTGTTGATTCTATATTTACTTTAGTAGTAAAACTGTGTATACATGTTGTTTATCTTTTTTGCCTCTGGGTTGGCCCTGTGATGGATTGGCAACCCATCCCGATAGGTTCGAGCCACTGTGACCCTGAATAAGATCCTAAGGATGCAGGAAATGGATGACGGTGCTTTGGTAACTCACCTCTGTGGCTGTTTGAGCTTCACTGCTTCTCATGAATGTGTGAAACAACACAAGACTTTTCAAATTCACTTGCAGATGGTGTAAAGTTTTTTTTTTTACTTACACTTTGAAGCCAGCACTTGCATGTGCAGGAAACATGAAACATTCATTAAACAGTGGGTTTGACATCGCAGGATTATTGAAACAAACAAAAAGTATATATTCATCTGGATTTTTAACTTGAGTTTTAAATATCACTACACATCTGAGGGTAACAAAACTAAATGTTTGCCTATAGTTAAAAATACAAAAAGGTTTTTAAAGTATTTTCAAATATCTTCAGATAAACCTGGTCGGGATGTTTCATTACAGTGTCATTAAAAATAAAAAATTTTAGAGTAATGAGATTACTTAAAACAGTTAATAAATCTTATGTTTGCACCGGGAAAAGTGCCGTGTACCGTCCGAACTTTATCTGGATTTTTTCTGTGAAGGAATAGGATTCGGCTCTGTGACGCTACTTTCCTACGACTTCATGTAGTTCTGACTTCTTGTTCTGTTTTGATTTTCTTATTCCTCCCTACGTACCTCATTTGGATGGAATCTGCATCTGATTAATGATTTGAAATTGATCGCAACAGTTTTTGAGAGAGAACACGTTTCTTGTAAAAGGAAAATTCTCAGTATCAACTGTGTGATGACAAAAAATGCTTTTGTGGTGTAAAATTCAAACCTGATTTACTTTCCTTTATGATAATTGAATAAATTTGTGTTGTTTTAACACAAGTTTTTGTTTTAACAACAGGTCATTCATATGTTAAAGAGTTAAAATTGGTTTCTCACATTTAGGTGACTGAAATGACGGATGCCAGTAGCAGATTTAATCCGCTGTGGTTGGCAAGCTAATTAATCACGTCATCTGATTCCAGATGATTCACTTTAAAGCAAGAGCCCCGTGAAAGTTAGCTCTCATCGTATCAAACTCTCGCTCTGACGGTGCTACACACACTGCATCAACATGTTGAAGCTCTAAAACACGACCAACTTTCTTTGCTGCGTCCATTCTTTATAAAAGGCTCACTATCCTGCTGTTTGCACGGTATTATTTTCCCATTCATTTTAAGGAAAACTGGAAATGTTTACGCAGATGAAGTCTTTTAGATGAGGAAACAGAAGTTTGCCGCACCGACATGCATTTTAAGTTAACACTGCCGCAGCACCCCAGTGTGTGTGTGTGTGTGTGTGTGTGTGTGTGTGTGTGTGTGTGTGTGTGTGTGTGTGTGTGTGTGTGTGTGCGTGTTTGCACGTGTTCATGTTTTAGGTAGCCGTATGTGTTTCACGCATGATGCTGCGTTGGTACTCCTTTGTGAGAGAAGGAACGTCGGATAAAAATTCAATAAAAATGTTGGATTGTCCTCTCTCAGGCAAGACTTTTAGTTCACCCACACATGATTGCTCAGCGTGAACCCTCAACTCCTCATCAACACTTGTTAGTCATTCAGAGAAAGTTGCCTCCGGTCCACATTTTAGCTCTCTTATTGTCCGGTCAGAGGGGATCATTTAACCGCCAGTGCTGCTTGGATAAATAAATTGGCAAAACCATAACCACCAACTTTACACTAAGTTATATTTAAATTTCTAAGTGGTGCACAGATCAGGG
Source organism: Melanotaenia boesemani (assembly GCF_017639745.1). NCBI lineage: Eukaryota > Metazoa > Chordata > Actinopteri > Atheriniformes > Melanotaeniidae > Melanotaenia > Melanotaenia boesemani. The sequence continues at coordinate 32,058,258 of NC_055694.1, read as the reverse complement.
ACTGTGGAAAAATATTACAAATCAAAATTTAAACCCTCCCTGTGATACAACTGCTAAATCTATTGAACTGAAAATCTGAAAAATTTCTTACATGTTTTGGATAAAGTTTCTCTTCCCAATAACGAAGGACTTACCGATGCCTATCAATTGCTGCCGGCTGAAGTCTTGCCTCGTTTAAAATAAAGATTTGTTTACTCTTTATGTTCTAAGAAACACACAAAAAAGCTCTTTTCAGATCTGACAGATGACGCCCCATATTCAGCCGTTTGCGTGCTAACTTTAGGCTGCAGGTCTAAGCAGGCCTGCAAACTGACGGCCTCATCACTCATCGCGAAAACCATGGGTGCCATTCAAATCTGTGTTGAAGTGATTTTGCCGTCTTACGAACAACAGGTCTGGGTCGTTTGAAAGCAGGAATGTCTCAGCAAAGCTGTTTGGTTTTTCTAGGATGAGCTTACATAAGCTTTAAGAAAATGATCTTTTGGGAGCAATGACTGAACGCCCTGCTCAGCATCCTGACACCGCTGGAACATTTGATGTGCCAGTCATATATTAAGTGAAGAAGCAACAGAAAACACATACATTAGTAGACAGTTAAATTTAAGATAAATCTGTCTGTCATCTAGGGACAGAGAGTGGACTGATGTTGGTCAGCACTGCTGCCTCACAGCAAAAAGGTGCCTGGTTCAAACCTCATGGGTCTGGTGTAGGGTCGGTGTGATTTGATCTGTGGGTTCCAGGGTCGTACGTTTGAGTTTGACGTTAGCAAGGACATAAAAAAGTTTCTCGCAGAAAAAGACGAGTGTTTTGTTGCACCTCCGTATGACAGACATTCATTTCATTTCATGTAATTGAGTGGACAGGACCAATGAACAAGCAAAAGATTATAATGCTAAATATACTATTCAGCAACTTACTTTAAATTGCTTTTGTTTGTTCGTTAAACTGAAAACAGGGTTATTTGGCTTGTTGTAATTTCATAAGATGAAGATATATGTTGGGCATATTTGTTTCACATCAATATTTTCTAGACAAATTGTTTGTACTACAATGCATCACAAAAATGTACTTTAATCACAAATGACAAGAAACACGTTACTTACATTCATCAACATAAATGTGACCGTTAACAGATAGAATTGCAAAAAAATGATAAACCGCTGTTACAAATTACATCATAGCTGTAATAATTCACAAAAAAGAAAATCTGTATGCCATGACTTTGACTCGCTGCATAGAATTTGTTTTATTAGAGGAAAGTTCATTTTAAGAACTAATCTTAAATGAAAAAACATGTTAAAATTATTATAATACATTTTTCAGGATCTGTACCAAGCATTTTTCACTTTATGAAAATATTGGGTAAAGGTCATGTAAACACTTCAGTATATGATGATAATTTCAATTATTTATTTTGCCCGAGTCACAACTCTGTTAAATCTTTGACTTAACAGCTATTATTATCACCATTAGGGGTAACAATGACCCAACAGTGGTTAGAATATAATTTCTTTGTGAATTAAACTTTCAAATTGACTCACTCTAAAATAATTCCTGATTTCCTCCTTTCGTTTCCTCACTCGTGACATTCTGACTGAAGCCATCAACACAGCCGTGAAACACCATCTTTCATCTTACAAGCTTGAGTTTTGCCTAGAGTCTGGCGCCTAAACTCTTTCATAAAATCTTTCCTAAAAACGTGTTTGAATCGCTGTGACATCATTCTGCCGTCTTATAGGTTGGTTTTTACCACTAGTTTTTGAGACGCCTGTGCTCTAAAGAGTCTCAGATAGCGAGAGAACAATCACATAATTCTAAAACACCCTGACTAGAATCTGCTGACCTCTCTCACAGTTCTTCCTTTCCAAAAACACAGTCCTCTGTAAGTGTTAGATATTATTTTAATTTGTCTTTGAATGTATAACTTGTGTATGACTTTACAAGAACATTGTGTAATCTTGGATCAACATACATTGCTTTCTGTTTCTAAGTGAAGAAACGGAGAAGCTGACATTTAAAGACTCAAACTGGTATTAGGGGAAATGTCTGGCCTGCGACGTGGATGCTTTGGTCGTACTTCTGTTTTTGCAGACACAGGAAACCAGCACCATATCTTGACACAGATAAAACCACAGAGTTTTCTCTAACAAAGACAAGGTGTCTTTCGGGGGACAAGACGTGGTTTTTTATTGATCGATCACAGAACAGGATGGCTGCAGAACCTGACCATTGAAACCAAGGCTTGCTTACTAACGGTACACTTAGAGACACAGGCAGACAGGGGTCAAAGGACCTCACTCACTCACACTCTGCCTTCTTAGTTAAGGGTTTACTTTTACCTGTTTTGTCTCTCTCACAACATCATCCTGCTGGATGGCTTGCTTTTTTTTTAAGGCTCTGAATCAATACACTCTCTGCGCTTCACTTAAATAACCATCAGGAACCCCTGCTCCTACAAACCTTGATTCAGGACTACAATTCCCACTCACTTCCCTAGGACTACAACTCCCACTCACTTCCTCATGTTACAGGGCAGATCACCCTTTTGACTGACCATAACGCCGGGGAAGCACACTTAGCCCTTCAATGACCGTTGCTGGGCAGAACACAGTTGTGATGGACAACAACTGATGCCTCTTCAAAGCATGGGGGGAAAAAAAACCACACATGATCCACCATGGGAAACACACGTCACTAAAACACGCCTACTTACCACCGTGGGAAACACACGTCATCAACCCTGGGAAAAAAAAAACCCCAAGTGATCCACCATGGAAAACACAAGTCACCAAACCACGCCTACTAATGATGTAATCAACACCTGTGACCTTTGACCTGTCAACTATCAATCATTTTTGACATAAGGTAGTTTAATATATCTCTGTTTGGTTAGCAGAGGGAGGGCAGAGTAGATACAGGACAGAGTAGATGGAGGTCAGAGTAAATGGAGGGTGGAGTAGTTGGAGGGCAGAGTAGATGGAGGACAGAGTAGATGGGAGACAGAGTACATGCAGGACAGAGTAGATGGAGGGCAAAGTAGATGCAGGATAGAGTAGATGGAGGCAGAATAGATGGAAGACAGAGTAGATGGAGTGCAGAGTAGATGGAAGACAGAGTAGATGGAGGCAGAGTAGGTGGAAGCCAGAATAGATGGAGGCAGAATAGATGGAAGACAGAGTAGATGGAGGCAGAATTGATGGAAGACAGAATAGATGGAAGACAAAGTAGATGGAGGCAGAATAGATGGGAGACAGAGTAGATGGAGGCAGAGTAGATGGAGGCAGAATAGATGGAAGACAGAGTAGATGGAGGCCGAATTGATGGAAGACAAAGTAGATGGAGGCAGAATAGATGGAAGACAGAGTAGATGGAGGCAGAATAGATGGAAGACAGAGTAGATGGAGGCAGAATTGATGGAAGACAGAGTAGAAGGAAGACATGAGAGAGAAACAGGGGTTTGTGTGAAACATAAGTTGCTTGTACTTTAAGATAAACTTTGTTCTCTAGAGATGTGTGAGCGAAAACATTATCTCTCTTTTGCTCTGTGTGTTTTGCTTTTGCACCTGAAGCAAGTTTATTGTTTTATTTGTTCATTGTTGTTTTATTTGAATCCCCATTAGACACAGCCCTTTAAAAAAGGGAGGTATGAAAACATTAAAACTAATTTGTTTAGTCACTGGTTTTGTAATCTGGTGCATTAACACAGTAAATTATGCTTTTAAATGTCTTTATTTTTGCAAAAAAATAAAATAAAATAAAAAATTCAGGACTGTAAGTAGTGAACTGATGTTTCATTTATCTAGTTTCCTTCACGTCATAAAGAGGTGGGCTGGCCAATATAAAACTCCCAGCTGAAAACTGGCTCCACTCCAGCCCTGATTGTGCTTGTTGAGAAGAAACAGCAGTTATTCAACTGAATGCTAATATTAAATTTGTTGGTAGACATTATTATGGTGATACTAACTGCAGAAGGAGAAGGATTCTGTTGCTGGTCAGGACTTCATAATTTCACCAGTTTTATTACTTGTGGCCACCAGGAGGCATAGTTACAATGCATAAATGTGAGCAGTTCCTTAGCTTTGAGTCGTTTGTTAAAAGTTAACAGGCCACTGTGTGGGAGTGATTTAATGTATACCACAACAAATGATCTATAAATATTTTATCAGCTTGTTGTACACTTCACATATGTCCACCACAACAACAATTACAAGTAAATCACTTAGGAGTAACCTACAAGGAAATATTACTGAGGCTTTAACAAGTCACAGTGCAGCATATTGAGTCTTTTCTAATTTTGTAATAATGCTAGCCACCTAACTCCTCAGACAACTAAAGGACTAAAGGCATTAATTACACAAGGATTTGCTGGCAAAGCTAATGTACCCTTTAAAGAAAAATGGACAATATTCAAGGAACGACACATAAATAATGTGTCCAATTATTTTCACTACTTTATAAGTATGATTAAGTTTGGAGGCTGTTGGGCCACGCCTTTATGTGTTGCACCAACAAGCAGCAATTTCAGGACAAAGAAACAATATACACCTCATCATAACAAGTAAACTAATATAGCTTAATCACTTACTGGTTAAATGAGTGCACACAGTCTCAGAACAGGAAACCTCTTTATCCTCAATACTGACAAAGACCATCCTCCCATCGCTGCACTCTGTTCATTAGCTGTGTTTCTCTGCTACTGAGGGAGTGCAGTGGAGAGCCGACCGGCTAATTTAGTGGCCTCCTAAAAAGTGCCTGCAGAGGTCACCCTTTGCTGCAAGTAGTCTGTGGAGTATGGCTCCTGAAAACAGTCTGGCTCCTCTGTTTATTTCCAGACTTCAGACACAAACTATTCTTCATATAAACAAAGATTCCAGGAACTCTGCTGATAGCCTACAACAGGAAACAGGGTTGTCTTACCAGCAGAGGAACCTCAACATGCTGCTATTACGACCCAAATCAGGGGCATGACTGGGCGCAACACAAAAGTATGTTGGGACAGGTGTAAAAGTTAAACACAACACATTTCATTGACACAAACATAAATACAGAATAAAACCTGGAACAAAAGGTAAACAAATGTTGTGGTTAGTGAAACTGCTGAAAATAAATACAAAAAGGTTTAACCCAGAACCAAATACAAAAACCACACAGTAAAACGAAGGAGTGTCCACAACTAAACAGACAAAAAGAACAGCAGTTCCCATAAACTAAGTGACATCCATCACAAACAAAAGCCTGATCTAGCCCAACACAACGGAACCTATAATACAAAGAATAACAAAATGGCAGAACACAAACTAAGGGTGCAGCAAAGCTTGAACTGAAACTGGGTAGATAGCGAAGCTGAGTCTAAACTAAACAAGACTAGAACTAAGTCCCCTAAAAGAACACGAACAGCCAGGAGGTAACCCTGCTGTGGATGCAAAACAGTCTTGCACCAAACGGACTACCATATAGCACAGCGAACACCCAAAAAAGCCATGCCACCATTCATCTGCCAAACCGAGAGAAGAGGCCACCTGCACTAATCAGCCTCTCTCATCTAAAGTGAGGGCAAGCAGCCTGTGCCGTCTGCTTCTCCTTCTCGACTGAACACTGCAGCAACCCTTTATTTCCTGGTTTCCTCCAAGCTGCAGTGTGATTGGCTAAGCGTTGAGCTCCACTGGGGAGGAGACTTGTGGTGCGCATTTGCTCCAGCCACTCCGAATGGACGTCAGGGCCAGAGATTTGCCTCTACAAGCCCCAGCTGTCCGCAATGAGTGGCACTCATAACACCTCAACATGAAACAACACATGCAAATAGAAACAAAGAAGCAAGTTTAAAAAAGCATCTTCATTAATTTGACAGCACATTTGCTGCAAATGGGCCCAGTACATGCAAATGGATGAGCATGCTGGGAGTTGTTACAGTTATGCAAATAGTCACAGAAAACGTGCAACTGATTCATGTTGATGAGAGTTAATGTGAAGCATCTGCATCATTTTATACTGTTAACTTCAATACCCGTATTAATTTGTTTGAAGTACTTTAATATCTTGTCATCATTTATAAAGCATGTGAAGTAATCATAATCTAAATGTGATTAGCTGAAGACTCAAAAATTGAGGCTTGCATACGTGTGTTTATGACATCAAGTTTAAGTTCTAGGTGCAAGTTTATGTTGGTAATAGAATATCTGTGTAAATTGTGAGTTAATGAGGTTAAATGAGTAGGGTTTGATCACTGATGTGAAGTAGAATGTGGGGTGAAAAATGTAGTAGAAGAACTCAGAGAGCGCAGACATCTGCCAAGCCAAACTTTTTTTTTGTTATTGTTGTCATCATATCATATCATATCATCCATAATGTGATAGTTATATTGATCCTGTCAGTGTCAAAGCTAGAAAAAGATATGAGGCAAAGCTAGTGGCAGTAGGACTAAACGAATGCACTTACGTCAATCCGCCGTCACACTGTGAAGGAGTTGTGTTACGGCCACCTGCCTGCCTGCCTACAGAAAGGACATGAGTGCAGCATGCCCTGATGATTGACAGCGAGTGCCTCACAGAGAGCCGCCCTCCCTCCGCCAGGATTGGACTATCTACTTCCTGGATTCCAATCGGCCCACCAATGACGATGCCCGTGCGCCTATTAAACCTCATCACCCACTTCATACGGGGCAGCTGTGGACAGAAGGATGCAGTTTGCCAGACTGGGAGTGTTACTGAGCTTGTTGGTTGTGGAAGTTACCCTGTGTGGGTTTGTAGTGCTAATCTTTGGTTAATTGGTACAGTGATTGAGTTTGACGTCTTTTCCCTGCTTGAGGTGAAGTATCTTTTGTTTGTTTTAGAGCTTTGATTCTGCCTTAGAGCGTACTACCCATTTTTGGGACATTTTCTGTTTGTTTAAGGAAATTGTTAACCCTTTTATTGGGACACTTTCTGTCTATTTGGTTAGAGTATTTGCTACCCGTTTTTGGGACACTTTCCTTTGTTCATTATTCAGAGTTACCTGTTATTATTGTTTTGTGGTTTCAGTCGACACCGGATTGGTCGTGTTTGTACTTGAACCCATTTGTGTGTTTTGATAAATTGTGTCTTTTATTTGAGATCCGGTCTTCGACTCACTTTATGTTCCGTCCTTACTTCCCCTAGTACAACAAGGACGTAGCAGCAGCTAACAAGAAACACTGAGAACTTCACAAACCAATAGAAGTTTGTTATTGTTACTGTAACCAGACATGTCATGGTATTTTTGGCATCTATACAAAAACAATCATAAGTCTTAAACAGTAATATCGTAATAAGTGTTTTACTTACCAGTCACAAAATTATATGAACAAATTGTTGAATATTTCAAAGGACTCCAAGGTACAATCTGAATTAACATGCTTGATTGCTGCTGACCAGTTATCACATTTTTCTGGGGTTTTGTGTCTTTTTGGTAGTTTGAAGAATGATTTCTTGTTGTCTGTGGAACAGCTATGTCTATGGCAGAACATAACACAACCACAACACAACTTTTTGGCATATTTAGAGGAAACTCTACAAAAATAAAAAAATTATGGGACTTGGCACTAAAAATCTAATGGTGTTATGTTAGCAACCTTTTGTTGTTACCGGTGAAAAACTGGGATGTGACAAAGTTCACCAATGTTCCCAGAGGTTTGCGCCTGTAAAGAATCTTTTAAAGAATTCCTGAATCTAGGACAGGATCTGGATCACCCACAAAATCTAATCACTTGTTTCTTATTCCATTTCGAACCTGCACCTTGGCGCAGAATGGACAGAAATCCAGTAATGAACTATAGCTATGATCAATTGTCCTCAGAAAGTCATATCACATACACTTTATACCACTTGACTGGTATAAAGGGTACAGATCCTCTTTCATTCAGCTTGTTTTTATTTAATCTTCATCAACATAAATAAACTAGCATAGAATGAGAACTAGACATGTCGTGTGTGTGTTCATTCAGCTAATCTTAGCTGAAAGATGTTCAAGTATGAGAGTTTCCACATGTGCACTTGGCACCAGAACATTTTAGCAAGCAAATCGATGATGAACTTTAAAGTCATATTGTTGGACTTTTTGCTGCATGTCTTGAAGACTCGGGTAAAGAGAGGAGCAGAGTTATCAACTAGTGAGTTGGCTCCAGTGGTGTTGTGCCTGCTGGGAATATCTGGTAGTTTCTACAACAGCCCTTTAACCATGTCGTGAGTGAGATGGAGGACAGTGAGTCTGAATGGCCCATGTTCCATGCTTCAATTTTAAAAGTAGCTGACGGAAACTGTGACCATAAGGTAGTTGTGCCTGTCTTGGCAGTAACCCCCAAACCTGTTGCTGGACACCAGTTGTGAGGGATGCCGTCAGTCTGAAGAAGGAATCTGTTTGAACTGTGGGACTCCTCAGACAGCTGATACTGGCAAGCCAAGTGGAACGTGGCTTCAGCAGTTGCTGAAGCAAAAACTCTGACATGGGAGGAATTGAATGAGACCACAGAGAACAACTTCCAGATGGTTTCAAGGAGACTCTAGTCAACTATCTGGAAGCTCAGGAGGGGAAAGCAGTGTGTCACCAACACTTTGTATTACAGTGAGAATGGGGCCTTGATTACCTCTACTCAGGACGTTGTAGATTGGTGGACAGAATACTTTAAAAAAGCCTTCTCAATCCCACTGACATGCCCTCCAATGAGGAAGCAGAATGTGGGGACTTAAAGGGGAGCTCTCATATCTGTGGGGGTGAGGTACCCAAGGTGGCTAAAAAGCTTCTTGGTGGCTAACTGGCAGACTAGTGTGGTGGTGCCACTCTTCAAGAAGAGGAACCAGAAGGTATTGTCCAACTACAAGGGGATCAAAATCAGTCTCCTTGATAAGGTCTATTTGGGAATCCTGGAGAAAAGGGTCCATTGGATAGTTGAACCTCAGATTCAGAAGGAGTAGTTGGATTTATGACCTTGTCGTGAAGCAGTGGACCAGCTCTATATTCTCAGCAGTGTCCTGGAGGGTTCATGGGAGTTTGACCAAATGATCATTATATGCTTTGTGGACTTGGAGAAGGCATTCAAACATGTCCCCCAGGGAGTCCAGTGATTAAGTGTTTTGGGGGTACAAAGTACCATACCCTCTGATAAGGACTGTCCAGTCACTGTATGACTGTATTAGAACTTGATTCTTTTTTCCAGCTGTAAGTCAGACCAGTTTCTGTTGCAGGTGGGAATCTACCATGGCTACTCTTTGTCACCAGTTTTGTTTAGTTTAACTTTTATTGACAGGATCTCTAGGTGTAGCCATGGTATTGAGGAGGCCCAAGTTTAGTAGACTCAGGATTGGGTCTCTGCTTTTTGCAGATGATGTGGTCCTGTTTGCCTAATCGGGCTGTGATCTTCAACTCTCACTGGAGCAGTACACAGCAAAGTGCGATGCAGCTGGAATGAGCATCATCTTCTTCAAATCTGAGAGCATAGTCCTTTAACAAAAAAACAGTGGAGTTTCCTCTTCAGGTCAAGAATGTAATCATGACCCCAAGTGAAAGAGTTCAAATATTTTGGGTTTTTGTTCATAAGGGTGTGAAGAACGGAGGGGGAGATCGGTGCTACAATTGAGTGATGTAAGATTGGTCTGTAATGGTTATAAAGGAGGTGAGTCGAGAGGTGAAGCTCTCGATTATGTTTCTATCCTCATTTATAGTTACGAACTGTGGGTAGTGGCCGTAAGAACAAGATTGTAGATACAAACAGTCAAAATTAGTTTCCGCTGCAGGGTGTCTTAGATACAGGATGAGAAGCTTGGCCATCTGGGAGGGGCTCAAAGCAAAGCAACTGCTGCTCCACTGTCATGTTTCCGCTGATTGTCTCTAGATCACGGACTTGGCTTTTCCGCTCCGTCGGAATAGACGGAAGCACCTGCCACTGCCTTCCATCACTCAGACTCTCTGATCACCGCCAGTTACCTGAATTCTCTTGCACTCCGTTTATTCAGTTTAATAAAACTCCTTCACCTATCCCTGGGTGTCTGATATTTCACGAATCCAACCTCCGGGTATGTGACACTCCACACTGGGGGAGCCAGATCAAGTGGCCGAACATCTGGTTAGAATGTCTCCTGGTTACCTCCATGGTGAGTTGTTCGGGGATTTTCCCACTGGGAGAAGGTCCAGGGGAAGACCCAGGATGTGTTGCTATGTCTCTTGGCTGGCCTGGGAATACCTCAGGATCTCCAAGGATGGGCTGAAAAAAATTAAGTATCTGGGCCTCCCTTTTTAATCTGCAGCCCCCACATTCTGACTGTGGATGAGCAGTAGAAAATAGATGGATGGATAGACGAGTGTTCTCATCATTGTTTGTTACCTGAGGTGGATAAATGTTTGAAATGATGGTGGAAAGCTGGGTCATTTGCTCTTTAAAAAAATTTAAATGTTGTTTAAATGTTAACACCCTTAATTAGATACCTCTGCCCAAATGTACAAAGTATCCTGCAGTACGAAGTGTAACATCCAGTACATGTTCTGAGCTAGTGCTAGAGGCCAGCTGATGATGTATGCATGACGTATTATGTTACACAGAAATGTAGGAGTAAGAAAAACAAAAGAACACGGTTGCCAACAGCATGTCGTCTCCTTGGAATCTACAGTATCTCACAGAAGTGAGTACACCCTTCACATTTTTGCTAATATTTCATTATATTGAAGCATGAACATGTTTTAAGGGCACATCCATACCAGGATGGTCTGGGGACTCTTTTGGTTTTGTTCGCTTTCACTCTGGAATCGAGTTTGGACAACAATGTTGACAACAAACCAGCTGGACAACATTTACGACAACTGCTCGCTAGGAGAGTATTCCCTGAAACGACCACTGACCAAGAAGAAGAAGAAAACCCAGCTCATTGATTGGCCAGGACCAAAAACAGCTTGTTCTTTGCAAGTGAATGTGATACACTACAAAATTGTGCACCTTTGTGTATATGTTATTTACTAAATTGTCATTTTATTTACCTATTTATTTTATTTTCTTACATATTATGGAAAGATGAGAGTGTAAGCAGCACTAAAGCGGAACTTTTGGCACAGAGGCAGCTGCGTTCCAGGTTGTTTTGTTGTGGACGTAAAACCTTTCACGTGCAACCTGGAAGACAAAAAGAGCACACTTTTGTAACAGGAAATTTTTTTGAAGGATTCTTTACTCTGGGAAGATGGGAATAATTTTGAGTTATAAGCTCTAATTTTCCATTAGAGCTTCTGACTCAAAAATAATGCCCACAATCATTACAACGGATCTTTCTAGAGAATGAAATGTCATGTCTCATTTAGATTATCTTTATAAATAACAATTTCATTAAAACAAATAATAAAAATGAGGAACAAAATTTCCTGTTTTTAGGGCAGTGTTTTTCTCTGGTGAGTTGAAGATCTTGTGCACTCATTTGTTATTTGTTCAGTGGTATTTAAATTGACCTAGTTTGAATTGTTTTGACTTCCCTACACAAATCAGGCTGAAGTGGTTTGCATCTTTATTTTGCATGTGAATGATCTAAGTAAGAAGGTCATTATAGGAGATGAAGTAGCCACAAACTTAAGGAGCTAAACGGAGAGAAGATGGAGAAAGTTCTTTTGTTCATCTGTGCTGCATCAGGCAAGTGTTTTATAAAAGTTTTCAGTTCCTCAGGTGTAATCTTTACAATGAAAATAAAAACACCAGCGTTAAAGCTTTCATTTCTGTTAATACAGTTCTATGTAAGGAAAGTATTTTATGTTCATGTTCAACTTTTAAATGTCTTTTTCCTGCCGGTGACGCAAATGATAATTAAAGTTAAATTGTTCGACTATTATAGTATGCTTTTTTAAAAACGATGGCAGTGGTACATGCTCAAAATTGGAATCTAAAAGGTTACTTTTAAATTATAATTAAATCATATAAGTTTTAAGAAGAACATTTTAATATAAAACGTGAAAAATTGTGATCTTTCAAAATTTTCTGTTGGTTTCAAGTTCAAAACACAAATCTTAAAAGTCACAACATTTTTTCTCTAACAGGGTATGAGGGTTAAATTTTTAGCCTGTAATCAGCATGTTTATATGTGTCTCTGCAGCTCTGAGAGTCATCTTCTCTCTCCCTGCACGTCAGTACCATTTTGTTTATGAGTGGAAGAACTGGACCGAAGCTCAGAGTTACTGCAGAGACATGTTCACAGACCTGGCAACTATAGACAACATGGATGACGTGGAGATCCTGAACAACATGGCAGATTTGAGTAGAATGAACTACTCTTCCTACAAATATGTAAATTTACTTTTCTTTTCTCTCTTTTGTCGAAATACACAGCTGATTATTATAGTAGAACAGCATATTTTAGGTACATTATTGGATATTTATCCAACATAAGTTAAGTCATCTAGACTTGGTTTAGTTTCCTGAAAACATTTTGCTCTCATCCAGAAGGGCTTCTTCAGTTCTGATAGAGATAGTGGGAAATATCACTCAAGTAGCCCATGATGTTTTTAGAATCTAAGACTGTTATTGAGAGACATGCCTTACCTGAGGTCTCATTAGAGTAACCATTGTCCATGTTAAATGGTGGTTTTATAAACTTGGATGAACCCAGGGTTGTCTTTCTTTTATACAGTAAACAGCATGATTTCTGTTAATTCGTGCAAAATATTCTGACTCTACGCCTGTCATAATTTGTCATGTCAGCGACTGGTTTGAAAATGTCAAAATCCCCACCAATATCATAAACAATCAAATTTCTTAGAGAAAAGTGATCTGCTGTCGTCACTGCCATTGGTCGCCTCCCATGTGTTCGGTTTCACGAAGGTTGCGATGAGTTTCGCCTGTCGCTGTGGTTGGTCGCCTCCCGTGTGTCGAGCCCATAACACTCCAGAGCTAGAACAAGACTTGCAGTTTCCAGTCCATTTTTTTTAAAATTGAGCACCACTCCACAACACCTCAATCTGAATCTAGTGGCAATTGGACGAATTTGGACTAAAATACCAAAATCTGGTCAAAAGATTATTAAAGAGGGTGTTTAAACACCTGGACTGGAATCAGTGTTATGATAATGTAAGCTGGTTGATTGGTCAACAGTCTTGAAGGAGCGAGATCTTGACAGGGCTTTAAGTATTTTTGTAAATGCCAAATATTAATAGACACGCACCAACAAGGACGCAAACTGTGAGTAATGCTCAGGTTCCATGGCTGGACAATGAGCTTAGCGATTATGTGGTTCAAAGGGATCAAGCCAAGGCAGAAGCAATCAGATCAGGGGATGCACTACAGTGGGAATTAGTAAATTGAGGAATGAGGTTAAAAAAATAGAAGATATTATGAAGATAAAATTGTTTCTGCAAAATTAGACAGTAACAAAATTTGGAAACTGAAAGAATTGATGTGTAGAAAAGGGAGGTCAACCCACTCTTTTTCAGAAGCTGATCAACTTATCAACTTAAGGGAAATAGCTAATTATTTCAGTAGTTACTTTAGCCACTAAATTTAAACCATGCCAGATGGGTTGCACCCTGATGATGAAGATGGATTATCTAGCAATTTGATTAAAAATAAAATAAGGGGTAATAGGTCTTCTAAATTTACCTTTGAAAAAATTGATGCTGATAAAATATTAAAATTGCTCAGAGCAAGCAAATAAAATCCTTCAGGTGTTGACAATATTGCTATGAAGTTATTGAAACCTGTAGCTGATCTAATTGCGCCTGTTGCTCACATTAATTTAAGTTTAAAAACACATTTGTCCTTTTAAATGGAAAATAGCCAAAATATTCCCTTTTTTCAGGTAAAAATAGTAAACCAGTTAGTTTAGTGCCTGTCTTGGTAAAATAATGGAGCAAATAATATACAAACAAATTCAAGATTACTTTTGGAAAAATGGGTTAAATTTAGTATATCAACATGCATAAAAAAGGGCATTCCACAGCTACAGCACTCGCTCAGACGATGGACGACTGGATAATGGAAATAGATGAGAAAAAAAATGTTGGTGCGGTATTGTTAGATCTGAGTGCAGGATTTGATGTTCTCAATCATAAAGTGTTATTGAATAAGTCGAGTTGCTATGGTTTGAAGCAGCTGCTAATTCATGGGTGAAGAGTTACTTAACTGATAGGAAAAGTATACTTTGATGGTAGCTATTCCAAGCTGAGAGCTGACAGCTATGGGATGCCACAAGAGAGTTCTTTAGGCCCACATTTATTTTTAATAATTATTAATAATTTACCTTTCATTCTAAATTTTGCCAACATTGCAAGGTATGCTGACGACTCAAAAGTTTGTACATCGGCACGTACAACTGCTGAAAGAATTTTAAATGAGGAAGTAGAGTTAGCAAAGAAATGGATGATGAGAAACACATTAGTTCTGAATAAGAAAAAAACAAATGTTTTGTTTTAGGTTCAAAACATTCATTGAGAGAAGATTTTACACTATGCTTAATTATGGGTGGTACAGTAATAGGACAAGTATAAGAAATTAATTTATTAACGTGAACATGTCCTGCTTTTTGCTCATTAACTCCATACTCTTGAAAGAGATTCACAGCATGCTAAACACTTTCATAATACAACAGAACAAAACTCAAGTCCTTCTCCAGACGTAGCCATGGTGAATACTGGTATAACACAACATGAAATCCTTATAACAGACACACATAATCTTTAACATCAGTAAACTTGGCAGGGATGATGGGAGTTGGGCCCTGAGTGCAAATATTGTGTGTAAGTTACAAAATAGTTCCTTATACACACTTTTAACGTGTCCAGATCTATAAAAAACCTTATTGAACCTATTGGCTAATTTGAAGGGGCAGTCAGCCATTTTGAATGAAGCCTAATTGTTGCTCTAATTTTTACCCTCTTACATTTTTACAATCTACTTCTACAGAATTTGTCATATTTAGATTGAAACTTGTTTAGGGTAAATATATTAGCCTTGTGAATAAAAGTTATGGAAAGCTTTACGATACATTGAAGCGTGGCTGTGGTTTCTGCTTGATGTTGATGTTTCACCATTCAACATGATGTCTTTTCATTGGTCCCAGTCAACATCCAGTTTGTATCAAACTTAACACGCCCGAGAACAGTGACATCCTGCATACATCTACATCTCAGTATGTGTTCATTGTCTTGCCCACTGAAAACAGGAAGTCCTAGGTTTTTCAACCTAATTTATCTTTACAAGCTAATCAAACACAATAATTTCATCCTTAGTCAAGACAGGATTGTTAATTTGTAACTACTGCAAGGTTTCTGGAAATCTGGACTATATTTATGTAAGAAGCTGAAAATTCACAATGTATGACAATCCCATCCTGAACATGTTTGCACGTGAGTACCCAGCTAAAGTCAGAACACCACCTAGTGGCTGTGTGGAGTGACCCTGATGTCAAAAGCACCCTCCCACTTGTATGAATTTAGCACAGCATGTTGTAAACAAGGTCATGAATGCTTCACATGTAATTTCTGGGCATACTGGGACACCACTTGATCTGTGAGGGACACGATGAACCCCTAATGTGGAAAACTATTTGAGAAGTGCAGAGTCGACTACACGTGAGAGCGAGCGCTTCATTGGAAGGTGGGCACCAGGGAGCATGGTTGCTGCATAGGCCGAAGCATGCCAAGCTGCCCCGGCCTTCACTCCTCCTCACAGCTTTATTCTGTTTTCTTAGTTTTCTTTTAGGCCATTATCACATATTCTCTGATTTCAAAAGCTTACAACTGCAGGAAAGTCAGACTTTTTTCTATTTTCTTGATTTTGATCAATTTTGAGTTAACTTTAAATTTAAATTTTAACCCATAAAGGGCCGGCCCATGAAAAAAATGGTAAGAAAAGTCAAATTTTTTAAATATGGTCTTTATTTGGCCCTTTAACAAAATGAAACAAAAAAAATAACATTTTTTGGGGGGAGATATCTACCATTTATTACCATATGATAGCTTTAAAATATTATAATGTGGTTTTCTGCTTCTGGGTATCTATTGGGGACAGAAAACAAGTATCAGATTGTGTTCAACAGGATTTTAAGCAAAGTTTATAGCATAAATTAAAGCAAAATGTCTCAGAAACTGTGTGTAACAAATATGTCACGTCGGGCTCTATTGGGTTAAATTTGACATGAACTTTATTATTGACAACAGCACCAAAATCTTGATGTTAATATTCAGAATATATGGACGTAAATGAAAGCACTGATTTTATATCGTTCATTTTAGAGAGCCTGGATCGGGTTGTATAATAACGTGAGCAGCTGGAGGTGGTCCATGTCTGACAGCAGTTTCTATGAAGATGATGAGGCTGAGTTCAGAAACTGGGCAGACGATCAACCGGACAATTATGGGAATAAGGAATGCTGCGCGAGCATGCGTTACTATGGAGAATGGGCTGATGTGCCCTGTAACATGCTCTATCCATTCATCTGCTCTGATGTCAAAGGTGAGAGTTTCACCACATATAGAAGCAGAATTTATGTTTTTATCCTCTGTTTCAGTTTTTATTTGTCTTTAAATAAAGACTAAACCTTTTTTTAAAACCATTTTTACTTTTTACAGTTTCATTAGTTTAGTAGATTAAAATGTTGCCACAGATGTTAAATGGATAGTGAGCATTGTTAGTGACTCTAAACATTAATTGTTTTAAAATAAAATTGCAATTTAAGACATTTGTGATTGGCAAATTGCCAAGAGCGCAATTAATTTACATGTAACGCTTCACCTGATCCAGGTATATTTAAACCTGCAGAATTTTACAAAGCCACTCACTTCAGACGTATGTCTTGTTGTTTTTCTTGTACGACAGTAGAGTCCTAAAAAAAAAAAGAAAACTCTATTGCGCCTCAAGTATGTTTACATCAGATCAAACTTACTTTTTGTTAACCACTTTCTCGCAGCCGGTGAGAGGGAGGAAGATGAGGCAGCAAGTAACTGGCTGTTTGTGGAAAAACTCCAGACAAAGTGCAACTTGTTCTCCTTCCTCATAGTCTCAAAACATGTGACAGCTACACTTGGCTGTGAAGTCACATCTTTAAAAGTCATCGTGGACTATTTTTCCATATGACTGAAACACTGAGATAAAAAAAAGATTGCATCCTGCAGTTTGTAAATGGAGCAGTTAATATTTCAACCTCATGTCCTTGTTAGAAAATCGAGCAGTTGATGTCATGTCATGTAATAATTCTCCATCTCATATAGAAAATATATTTCTGCACAGAAGCTGGAATTTAAAGATTAAATCCAAATATTAGTCAGAAATTTATACGATTAGATTTTTTCCCATTAGGTTCAGGCCTACTAAATATCTGTTCACTGTGATCTCTTCTCAGGACAGAATGTCACATTTGCCTACGTAAACCAAACGATGACATTTCCTGATGCTCAGAGGTATTGTAGAGAACAATACACAGACCTGGCCAGTGTGAGAGACATGGCAGAGAACCAGAAGATATATGAACTGATACCTGCTGGACAAATAGCCTGGATCGGTCTTTTCAGAGACTGCTGGAAGTGGGTGGATGGAAGCAATGCTTCATTTACCTACTGGAATACTGGAAAGCCTGATAGCCCAGATAACTATTGTGCAGCAGCATACTTTGCAGTTTCTGGAAAATGGGAGGACTGGACCTGTGACTGGAAGAGAGCCTTTATCTGCTACAGTGGTACGTCATTATTTAGCTTTACTAGAAACTGTTGTGACAACCCCTCAGCTTGGCCTGAGCATTAATCCATCTCTGCTTGTAGGTGTCCCCTTTTCACCGGACGCACCTGTTCTTGGTGCATCCGGCTATAAAAGCTGCAGCCTCCTGTTTCTCTTGTTCTCTCCTCCCACAGTAGACTGGTTTGTTCACCACTGACTTGCAACCAAATTACACCACTGACAGACCACTCTTACACGCTGTACACACTTATTATAGTTATTTTTTATAATAAAATATATCTGGCGTGTCCTTTCCTCATTTTGTCACGGCCTTTGATGCAGGTCGTGACACTGCAGAGTTAAGCCAGCAGCCATGTCCTTCTCTTGCATCCAGTCATTGTAAGAAACCAAGTTTCAGGAGATCTCTGTGCAGTATTTATTAGTCTAAAACTCCAGCATCACATTAGCTAAACTGCTCCCAGACCACGGTAGCTACATGTGATCATTTTAAAAAATCGGGCACAAATAGTGATTGATTGTATTTGTTTTTAGCTGATAGAAAATGTTGCTTTTCCTGGACTTCAGATGGAAACATTTATAAGATTGTCTTTAAAATCCAAGCAGGAATCATAAAACTGATGAAGTCTGTTTATTCCTCAAAGCTCCTGTTTTAAAGCAGGTGATGAGAGTGAAGCTGGAGAGAAAGTCCTCTCTGGATCTAAATGATGTTGCTATGCAAGAAGAATTGCTGAATAAGGTAAAACATGCATTTTCATTCAAAATGAATAAAAAAAAAAAAAAAACAAAAAAAAAAAAAAACATTAGCCTATACAGTATCATGTGTACATGTTTACGTAAAGTATGCAGCAGAAGTGTTGCTGGATATCAGGCTCTACCAGGGAACAGACCTGTTATCTAATGGGCAACATTATCTCCTATCTACTTCCATTTGCTGAGCCTGTTAATAATATTAAGGCCCATTTATGTTCCCTTACATACGTAAATAGCAACATCTGTTTCAAACATTGTCATATGTCGCCGTCATCATACTTCCATGCGTGTTTTGCATTGCCATGGTTGTTGAGTCAGTTCCACCACTAGAGGGCTGAGTTCAGCGTTCACTCCTGTGAGCCGACGTTAGTTTCAGACACCTGCTGCTGAAACTGAAAAAGGTTGAAGACATAGGCTTAATGAAAGAAGTATTTCACACAGACAATGGGAACATGAACTGGACGTCTTTTAGGAATTCGACAAATGCAGGTGAAAAAACAAAACAAAGCTTTCCATCCTAGACTAAAAACTAAAGAAAAATATGATTTGATTCAGTCACTTAAGTCAGTGTTAAGTAAAATGAAACTGGCTGGGTATAAAGGGAGTGAAATGTTCAAAGAACTCCTCCAAAGAAGAACTTTCATGAAAACTGTTAATCAAAATCTCTTTAAAGGATTAGAACTAAGGTTGACTGGTGCCAGACAAACAGAAAGAAATGAGGACTGGATCAGGAATTCATACCAAACAGTAAATAAATCATGTTTTGTTTTAGTTTGTTTGTTTGTTTTTTATTAGTATTTTTAGGAATAGGAAAACTAAAACACAAACCCATACAGAGAGAATAAGAAAGGAAAAAGGCAGGGTCACCCAGGGTTCTGTGAAATGTCTCACATTAAAATACACCGAGTGCATCTATGTTCATTTCTTTGATGTTTACCCTCCTAAGTTAAATGAAAAGAACAAAAAAAAAATTTAAAAAAAAAGAAAACTTTTTTTGCGCATGCAAATAATTATTCACAATTACGTGCATACTCGACGACCAATATCCTCAACATTGTTCTCTGCAGTCTTAGAGAGAAAGTAATCTTTTCCATTTCACAAACCTTTCACTTTTTACCAGATTCAGCTTTACTTTCTGAAGTAATTTATTTTTAGGGTTAATGAAAAATCTAATACTTTTCTCCCAAATTCCCTTTTTTGACCACTGCTTAGTTCAAACTGGTTCTTTGCCCTTTGTTTTTTTGTGTGTGTTTTTGTTGTTGTTCTTTGTTTGTTTGTTTGTTTTTTTTCTTTTTGTTTTTTTAAAAGTTACATCAATTTATAGTACAATAAATTGCACTAACAGCTCTAGATAAAAACAACAACAAAAAAACAATAAATTGATTCATACAGTATCTAACAGAAGTGAGTACACCCCTCACATTTTTTGCAAATATGTCATTATATCTTTTCATGGGACAACACCATAGAAATGAAACTTTGATATACAGGACACCAAACTATAAAAACTAAACTTTGATATTCTGTATGTCAAAGTTTCATTTCTCTAGTGTTGTCCCATGAAAAGATATAATAAATATTAGCGAGAATGTGAAGGGTGTACTCAGATACTGTATGTTTAATAGACAAGTTTATGATTGACATTCAGTTTTTGTTTTGTGTGTTTCAGATTAAACTGAAGCTGGAGGATCAGGGAGTGAAGAAAGACGTGAAACTGAGCTGGTGGGAGCACACAGATGGAAAGATCTTCCACAAGGATGAGGAGGAGGATGAGCAGTAAACAAAGGATTTGCTCCATGAAAGAATTCCATCTCCTTATTTGATGTGTGTGATCATTTTAAGTTGAAAAAATCTTTCAAAGTCTCTCATTTTAAGATTTATTGTGGTTGTTGAGGGTAAATAGCAGTAATTAAACTAAATCTTTAAAATAAAAAATGAAAATGTGTGTTAGATGTCATTACAGTGCAACTAACTCTCTAGGAGAAGGCTGGGTTGGATGGATGGATCCAGAACAATCTGGCTCTACTGTTGATTTCCAGACATCAAACACAAACTATTCTTCATATAAACAAAGATTCCAGGAGCTCTCTGCTGACAACCACGTTTCCTGTTGTAGCTATAAGAAAGGTCGTCTAACATGCTGCAACATGAGACAACACATGCAAATAGAAACAAAGAAGCAAAAAAAGAAAGTATCTTGATTACTTTGACAGCACCTTTGCTGTAAATGGACCCAGTACATGCAAATGGATGAGCATGCTGGGAGTTGTTACAGTAATGCAAATAGTCACAGAAAACGTGCAACTGATTCATGTTAATGAGGATTAATGTGAAGCATCTGCATCATTTTATTCTGTGTTAACTTCAATACCTGTATTAATTTGTTCTAAGTACTTTAATATCTTGTCATCTTGTCATTTATAAAGCATGTGAAGTAATCATAATCTAAATGTGCATTAGCTGCAGACCTCAAAGTTGAGGCTTGTATACGTGTGTGTCTGACATCAATTTTAAGATCTAGGTGCAAATTTTTGTTGGTAAAAGAATTTCTGTATAAACTGGGTTAATGAGGTTAAATGAGTAGGGTTTGATCACTGATGTGGTTCTATGCTGAAGATGTGGTCGATGGAAGTAGGATGTGGGATGACAAAGGAAACTGGGTGAAAGAAGCTGATTGTTGTGATAAGAAAGAACAGAAAGCTGGTTAAGTTATCCGCAGTCCTCAGAAAGACATTGTGAAAGAAATTTAGCTGCATATGATAATCACTCATATATACTAAAAATAATCACCTGATATTCAGTTTTCTTTAGTAATTTAATATTGTTAATCCATTCACTATTACGTTTTCATATTGTGTGTTCTCATTCTACAGAATACTGAAGTTACAGTTTTCATTGTGTGTGTGTGTGTGAGGTCAGACTGACCACTTTCTTCCCAGAGCTCTGATATGGCAGAGTTGAGACTGGTTTTCGACCTGCTAGATAGCAATAGTTGTTTGGGATATCAGCTTGTTGTGGTATGTGGGCTTTGTCTGAAAACTGGAAGAAAGTGGCGCCACTCAGTCTTCTATTCCTCATATTATTATTTCGCTGTTTGACCTTCAGCTGGAGACCAGCTGAATAAAACTGTTTCTCTCTCATGAATCATCAGAGTCTCTCCCGATTTCATGCGAGTTGGGACGATCACTCTCTTAAATAAACCTTACGTTTACTCATTCCAGACTCTTTGTTATTTTTCTACAACAACATACACCAGTTCAATAAAAGCTGATATTATTTTACTGGTTTGACTTGTATAAGAGTTACAGCTCTTTCATTCAGCTAATCTTAAAGCATCTTGTTTTTATGTACTCTATCAATATGAATAAACCAGCATGAAGTGAGAACTAGACATTTGTCATTTGTGTCATTTTCTGTCCTCATCACCCATCGTCTTGATCACAGTACTCTGACTCATCACCAGCAACCGCCGTCTACCAAGAAACACAAGTCTCCCCCTCCTCATCCTTCTCTTAAATCATCTGTCCTTGCCTAGCAGAGCAGGACACAGGAGGATGTGCAGGAGTTTTAAGAAGTGTTGAGGGTCCTTGCTGTAGTTTTGCTACTACTAACAGCTGTTATGAGATCAGGCCTGGACCCAGTAGAAAGTAAAAAAATGAAATCAAACACTGTCAGCTTGTGGGTTGAATGGATCTAATCTGTCAACTGTACCTTGTAAATTGAAACAGCACCCCCTCATTTTAGTTTTATGAATAAATGTGGAAACAGGAGGAAAGGGGGAGGAGAAGCAGCCTTATTTAAAGATTCATGCCACTGTAAAGAGATTTCAGTTGGTGATTTTACTTCCTTTTAGTATCTTAGTTTTATTTTAAGGGGTGTTTCTAAAATTCCCTTTTAATCATCTACAAATGTCCAAGACATTGTGCAAATTTCATTGATGAGTTTTCTGGATAATTCTCAGTTAGCTCAACTGATTTTAACCATTTTAACTTAACATTCACATAGATAACATGATGGATGGTGATGTCAAGGAATTTTTTCTATACTTGAATACTAGACATGTTTGGATTGTGTCAACATGTACAAGAATCAACCCACATTTGAGGTCACGGGTTATTTAGAAGGGTGTTGATATTTCTTCTGTAACAATCACTGACTCGGCCTTGTCTTACCATTTTGGTATTTTGTTTGATTTACTGATTAATCAGAATATCCAACAAACCTGCTCCTCGATTAGGAGCAGGTACGTTAACTTACATGAGATGGCACTACATGGATAACAATCCTCCTTTAACCTAAGTGTTTTCCTTCAAATGTGGGCTTTACAATTCAGGGAGAGAATGTTGGAACACGAACAATTAGCAAGTGCTGATAGGCTGCTAGCATAACACATGCTTATCCTATTCATGCTTTTTGCTTTATTAATATCAAGTTAACTGAACACGTTTAATAAGAACTTCTAAGAAAAGCCAAATATTTTAAAAATGTAAGGGTTTTTTGATTTCTATTTACAATTATAAGTTCAAAACAAAGAGCTTCATTAAGCTAGCTTAAAAGAGCACAAAAGCTAGCAACAGCTTAACATCTGCTAGCATGTTATATGCTTGTGTTATTATCTACCCACACTTGTTAATGTTGTAATGTCAGAAAAGCCAAACAACTTTAATCCATTAACTTACATGAAATGACACTACATGGATAACAATCCTCCTTTAACCTAAGTGTTTTCCTTCAAATGTGGGCTTTACAATTCAGGGAGAGAATGTTGGAACACGAACAATTAGCAAGTGCTGATAGGCTGCTAGCATAACACATGCTTATCCTATTCATGCTTTTTGCTTTATTAATATCAAGTTAAGTGAACACGTTTAATAAGAACTTCTAAGAAAAGCAAAATATTTTAAAAATGTAAGGGTTTTTTGATTTCTATTTACAATTAAAAGTTCAAAACAAAGAGCTTCATTAAGCTAGCTTAAAAGAGCACTAAAGCTAGCAACAGCTTAACATCTGCTAGCATGTTATATGCTTGTGTTATTATCTACCCACACTTGTTAATGTTGTAATGTCAGAAAAGCCAAACAACTTTAATCCATTAACTTACATGAAATGACACTACATGGATAACAATCCTCCTTTAACCTAAGTGTTTTCCTTCAAATGTGGGCTTTACAATTCAGGGAGAGAATGTTGGAACACAAACAATTAGTAAGTGCTGATAGGCTGCTAGCATAACACATGCTTATGCTATTCATGCTTTTTGCTTTATTAATATCAAGTTAAGTGAACACGTTTAATAAGAACTTCTAAGAAAAGCAAAATATTTTAAAAATGTAAGGGTTTTTTCATTTCTGTTTACATTTAAAAGTTCAAAACAAAGAGCTACATTAAGCTAGCTTAAAAGAGCACAAAAGCTAGCAACAGCTTAACATCTGCTAGCATGTTATATGCTTGTGTTATGTATTATCTACCCACACTTGTTAATGTTGTAATGTCAGAAAAACCAAACAACTTTAATCCATTAACGTACATGAAATGGCACTACATGGATAACAATCCTCCTATAACCTAAGTGTTTTCCTTCAAATGTGGGCTTTACAATTCAGGGAGAGAATGTTGGAACACGAACAATTAGCAAGTGCTGATAGGCTGCTAGCATAACACATTCTTATCATATTCATGGTTTTTGCTTTATTAATATCAAGTTAAGTGAACACGTTTAATAAGAACTTCTAAGAAAAGCCAAATATTTTAAAAATGTAAGGGTTTTTCATTTTTGTTTACATTTAAAAGTTCAAAACAAAGAGCTACATTAAGCTAGCTTAAAAGAGCAGAAAAGCTATCAATAGCTTAACATCTGCTAGTATGATACAATCTTGTTTTTTGTATTATCTACCAACACTTGTTAATGTTGTAATGTCAGAAAAGCCAAACAACTTTAATCCATTAACTTACATGAAATGGCACTACATGGATAACAATCCTCCTTTAACCTAAGTGTTTTCCTTCAAATGTGGGCTTTACAATTCAGGGAGAGAATGTTGGAACACGAACAATTAGCAAGTGCTGATAGGCTGCTAGCATAAGACATGCTTATCATATTCATGCTTTTTGCTTTATTAATATCAAGTTAAGTGAACACATTTAATAAGAACTTCTAAGAAAAGCCAAATATTGTTGCAAATATTTTATAAGCATTTTGATTCATTTACTCATTTATTATTCATTTACTCATTTAAGCATTCTTATTCATTTATTCATTTACATTTTATCCTTAGATTTTAGTAACATGCATTAGGCTTTGCTTTTAATTAATAGAACTACAGCTTAATTGTCATCATTGCTTTGCAGGTTACAGATAGTGCATTCACATAAACTCATATAAGGTTACTGAGTTCAATACTGAGAAAACAGCTGACAATTAGCGGCCTTGACAATGTTCTGGATGGCCACTAGGGAGTAATCTAAATATTGGTACATCTCTTTGCTTATCTATTCACTCCTAGCAGAACGGAATTTCCCAGTAACTCAGAAATCATTAAAAGAATATCCTTTGTGTGAATATTGTGAGAAAAAGTACAAGGGAGTCAGTAGAAAGGCAGAAAAAGATAGTGAAGCAGAGCATAGTATCTTTTTCCTTTCAGCTCTGACGCACCTCAGACGAAGGACCTGGAGGAATCAAATTCCCGGAAGAAGGGAGGACCACCTTGCAAAATACACATTCACATAAATGTGCACCACATGCACGCACATAGACACAATGCATTGTATCACTATAAATGAGGAGGATAATTTAGTTAGGCGGGTCTTTTGGCTGAACCGAAGGGTCCCGACACTTTGTGTATTAGTGATCAGAAGCTAAGCTAACAGGCCTCCTTCTCGAGAAGATATGTATTGTTTTCTTATTACTGGCTTAACAAAGAATTGTCAATTCTACTCAAACTCTGGTGTTTTTGCCTTCTTTTAAAAATGTGGATTTTTGAACACTCTTCCTTCTGGTTTACAGGTGGTGAACAAATCTTTTAAAACCAACAAAGAATATTTTAAAACTTCAATATTTTAAAAATGTAAGGGTTTTTTCATTTCTGTTTACATTTAAAAGTTCAAAACAAAGAGCTACATTAAGCTAGCTTAAAAAAGCACAAAAGCTAGCAACAGCTTAACATCTGCTAGCATGTTATGAATGAATGAATGAAAAATACTTTATTAATCCCAAAGGGAAATTCAATATTGTAGTAGTAGTAATTTTTTTTTTTTTTTTTTTTTTTTTTTTTTTTTTTTTTAAACAATCACATTAATTAATTAAGGGCTTTGTTCTTCAGCCTGATAGCTGCTGGAAGGAAGGATCTTCTGTATCTCTCTGTCTTGCATCGGACTTGAACAAGCCTCCCACTGAACACACTCTGTTGTTTCGTCACGGCGTTGTGTAGAGGGTGTGAAGGATCTTCCATTATCTTCGTCAGCTTGTACAGAATTCTTTTTTTGATGATCAACTCCAGCGGCTCCAGAGTTACTCCAAGCACAGATCCAGCTTTCTTGATCAGTTTGTTAATTCTTTTCAAGTCTCTGGTTCTGATGCCGCTGCCCCAGCAGATTGCTGCAAAGCTGATTGCACTTTCAACAACAGACCTGTAGAACATTTGCAACATTTTGGTGCAGACGTTAAAAGATCTCAGCTTCCTTAAGAAGTAGAGTCTGCTCTGACCTTTCTTGCAAATGTACTCAGTGTTGCTTTTCCACTCAAGTCTGTTGTCCAGCTGAACTCCAAGGTACTTGTATTCCTCCACCACCTCCACCTCCTCTCCCATGATGGAAACACTTCTATGTGTGTTCTTGTTCCTCCTGAAGTCAACAATCATCTCCTTTGTTTTCTTGGTATTCAAGATGAGATGATTGTCACCGCACCATTTCACAAACTGACCGACCAGTTCTCTGTACTCTGCTTCTTGTCCATCACTGATACACCCAACAACTGCTGAGTCATCAGAGTATTTCTGCAGATGACAGAACTCAGAGTTGTACTGGAAGTCTG